>NW_016107500.1:2837882-2878524 GCF_001604975.1 Cebus imitator | reverse complement strand
GCCACCACGCCCAGCTATTCTTTTTGTATTTTTAGTAGAGACGGTGTTTCACCATGTTGGCCAGGATGGTCTCGATCTCGTGACCTTGTGATCTGCCCACCTCGGCCTCCCAAAGTGCTGGGATTACAGGCGTGAGCCACCACGCCCGGCCTTTATTTTGTTTTTTTAAATTTTAATCCAATGCCATTTTCCTGTTCTAGAATCACATTCAGAGCACCTCAATACATTTAGGTCTTCTTAGGTGCCTCTGGCTGTAACAGTTTCTCAGATTTTCCTTATTTCTGATGACCTTAACAGTTTTGAGGAGTTCTACAAGTATTTTACAGAATTCTCCTCTGGTGGAATTTGTTTGATGTTTTCTCATTTTCAGAATAAACTTGTATGTTCTTGAAAGGTAGACCACAAAGAAAAAGTCAATTTTTATCACATCATAACAAATGCACATACTATCAATATGACATTATTGTTGGCCTAAATCTTAATCACCTGGATGAGGAAGTGTTCACTAGGTTTGGGTAAATTTATTGTTTTTCCTTTCCCCTCTATTTCCATGCTGTGCTTTTGGGAGGGAAGTCACTACTATAGCCCAGACTTATGTGTCTGGGAGTTACACCTCATTGAAGCGGGGACATATCTACATACGTTATTTGAAATTCAACTGCCTAGGATATTTGTTGCTTCTCCCCAATTCTTACATATTTAATCATTTACATACATAAGTATGGTCTCACAGATATTTATTTTGTATTCCGTGTTATAATGCAATTCTTTCTTTCCCTCAAAATGTGCCATGTTTTGGCCATTGGTAACACATTCAGGTGGCTCCATTTCACATACTATATCATATTTGTGGTCTTTTTTTTTTTTTAACTTTTCTACTTTCCTGCACTAAAAGATATCTAGCTCATCTTGTATATATCCTATCCCAGCCTGCAATTCTACCATTTTTCTGTGGAAACCCAGCTTTTTAAATTGAAGAATGACACTGAAACCAAGATCAAGGTATGGTTGTTGATAATGGGGCATCATCGTTTCCAGATATTCTTACATAACAAAGGAATAAAATAGATGTGCGTGTGCAACCTTGTATATAAAATTATATATGTGTATATCTGTATGTAACTATACACACACACACACACACATATACTTACACACACACACACACACACGCACACACATATACTTATATATGTACAGCCAGTGCTCGACTTACTACCACGATTGGTTCCGACAGACCGGTCATAACACGATTTGGTCGTAAGTTGAGTAGGCTATGTGCTCGCGGAGATGGTAGTGCTGCCGGAAGCTGGTCCGCACTATCGTATGCCCAGCTGGGCAACGTTTGCACTGCCAGACGTGGAGCAGTCGTGGCTAGTGATTGTGGTCGTAAAGTCGAATGGTCGTAAGTTGCATAGGTCGTAAATCGATCAATGACTGTATATAAACGTGCTCATCCTGCTGTCTCCTGTTATACAGCTTCATCCCATTGCTTTCTCCCACCCTGATAGTGAGATGCCCAGCTCCAATATTCATCATCCATTTACTGCATATTTAATATGTATATTGTGATTGCTAATTTTGGTAACATCTTTACTGGATTGGGGTACAGCATTATTTATTCTCAGTGCCACTAGTGTTTGTCCCATAGTTCAAAGACTGGAGAATCTGGAGTTTGGGCATCAAAAGCAGAAAAAGGGTATCTTGGCTCTCAGAGAGAGAGGGCAAGAATCTGACTTTCTGCTCTTTGGTGGCTCAGAAGAGGCACAGAGCCAATTCCTCTTCTGCTGAAGGAATTTCCAGTGGGTGCTGCCTTTGAATGGAATGATTGAGCTGCCTTATGTGTGTGTGTGTCAGGGTATTTCCAGAGGAGATTGACCTGTAAGATCTGTGGACTGAGTGGGTAACAGGTGCCCTCAATGGGGGTGGGCACCATCCAATCACTTGAGGGCAGATGAAACAAAACACTCAAGAAAAGGCTGATTCTTGTCCTCTCTCTTTGAGAGCCAGGACATTCTTCTGCTGTTGGTACTTGAACTCCAGGTTCTCTGGCCTTCGGACTGTGGGACTAACACTAGTGGCTCCTTGGGCTCTTGGTCCTTAGTCCTAAGAGTAAGAATTACCCCATCAGCTTCCTTTTTTATTAACTATCAGAACTAACAAAAGTTTGGTGAAGTTGCAGGATAAAAAATTAACATAAAAGTCAGTAGTATTTTTGTACACTAGTAATAAACTATCTCAAAATAAAATAAGAATAAACTTAACAAGGATGGTGGAAATCTTTATACTGAAAACTATAAAACACTGGGAGCTCTATGAAGTCCCCACATCAGCCAAGGCTTCCCTGAAGGCCGTGAGACTGCCAGCTTCACTGTGCCATGCTATTGCACACTGACCTCATTCCTGCCTGCTGAGGACGGAGTGGCATCATGACCAGAAGCTGGTGTCAAAAACACCTCTGGGACTCTTGAGTTGCTGAAATAGATGTAGTCAGAATCATGACACGTTGCATTTTTAGGGAAATACAATTAACTTCTAAAATTAAAGTATTTAATTTAGTTGATGAGTCGCATTTATCCTCAATTAGAAAATATTTTCTAATACTTTATTAGAAATAAAGTATTTTCTGAGGATAAATTCAATTTATCAATTAAATGAAGTGCTTTAATTTTCAGGTTACTGTATTTCCCTAAAAATACAATGTATCATGAATCTGACTAAATATATTTAACCAACTCAAGAATCACTAAAGTGTTTTAACACTTATCACCTTCTCACATCAGTCAGAAAGACTATTATTAAAAAGCAAAAAAATAATAGATGCTGGAGAGTTTGTGAAAGAAAAGGGACACTTATGCACTGTTGGTGGGAGTTTAAATTAGTTCAACCATTGTGGGAGGCAGCGTGGCAATTCCTCCAAGACCTAAAGACAGAAATACCATTTGACCCAGCAATCCCATTACTGGATATACATCCAAAGGAATATAAATCTTTTTATTATAAGGACACATGCATGTGTATATTTATTGCAGCACTATGCACAATATCAAAGACATGGAATCTTACCCAAATGCCCGTCAATGATAGACTAGATACAGAAAATATGGTACTGTATATACACACCATGAAATACTGTGCAACCATGAAAAAGAATTAGATCATGTCTTTTGTGGGAACGTAGATGGAGCTGGAGGTCATTATCCTTAGAAAACTAATGCAGGAATGGAAAATCAAATACCACATATTCTCACTTCTAAAGGGGAGCTAAATGATGAGAACACATGAACACATGGAGGAGAAGATACACGTGCCTATCGAAAGGTAGAGGGTGGTGAAGGGTAAAGGGGGAGCATGAGGAAAAATAAATAATAAGTAGTAGGTTTAATACTTGGGTGATAAAAATTCTATACAATGAACCACCGCACCACAAGCTTACCCATTAATAAACCTGTACATGTACCCCTGAACTTAAAATAAAAGTTAAAAAAGAAAATACTTTTCATATAGGGAGGTGAATGCCCAATGAGATTAAAGAAGCAATGTTTCAAGTAAGAAGAACAGGTATTTTCAAGAAATACCACTTATTTTCTAAGTAAACCAACCGGCATGGGATTCGAAATCAGGCAGCATACAGCTGTTCATCTCACTTCTCATTGCTCTGACTTCTGTAGGTTCACATGACACACTTGGATTGGCTGGCCCTTGTCTGGAGTGTGTTATGGCAAGCTGAGTCCAGCAGAATCCACTGGAAAGAGGCTGACAGCAAAAGAGAATAACTCAAAGAAAGGCGAAAAGCAGATCAGGGCATCCCAGTGAAGATGTGGGGAAACAGGAACTCTTACATGTTTCATATAAGAATTGTATCAGGTCATGCTTGCATTGCTATAAAGGAATACTGGAGACTGGGTAACTTATAAAGAAAAGAGTTTTAATTGGCCCATGGTTCTTCAGACTATACAAGCATGGTACCGGCATCTGCTATGCTTCAGGTGAGAGCCTCACCTTGCTCTGTTGGCCCCAGACAACAGACAGCAAAGCAGAGTCTGCACCAGGGGAAAGGCATGTTCAAGAGTGCTTTCATTCCTCAGCAAACTAAAGCTTCCCTTAGAGATAATCAAACTGCTTATGATGGAGCTTATCATCCAAGCCACTCATTTAGTTATGTATTCATTCACTCATTTAGTCCTTCATTCTTTCAACTTACATTTATGCTAAGTCTGCTATGGGCTGAGCATTTTGCTTGGGGCAGGAGACACTAGCCGGATGGCACACACACATCAGTCCTGTTCTCAAGAAGCCTGTAGCGCACTGGGAGGAGAGTCCACAGTCACAGATCGTTTTACAATCGTCTACAGTAAGAGCTAGAGAAGAATATGCAGCTGCAAGGTATTGTGAAATGGAGGTTCAGGATAACCCACGGGGGAAATTCCACTTACAAGAAGACATGGAAGCCATGCAAGGCCCACCTTGAGTTTTGATTATGACTGGGTCTTGGCACCTTATTTTAAAAATCTGTTTCACCTGCCATGCACACTCGGACCCCTGCCTGTTGCCCAGGCTGGAGTGCAGTAGTGCAATCTCGGCTCAGTGCAACCTCCACCTCCCAGGTTGAAGCAATTCTCCTGCTTCAGCCTCCCAAGTAGGTGGGATTACAGGCATCCACCACCACGCCTGGCTAATTTTTGTATTTTTAGTAGAAACAGCGTTCCACCATGTTGGCCAGGCTGGTCTTGAGCTCATGACCTCATGATCTGCCTGACTTGGCCTCCCAAAGTGCTGGGAGTACAGTCCTGGGCCACTGTGCCCAGGCAAAAATATTCTATATACAAAGAAATATAAACACCAAGGCAGCAGGGAAGATGGGCATTTTAAAGAAACAGCAAGGAGGCCAGGATGGTAGGAGGTAAAATCAGAATTTATAACTTGTGACACACATTTTATTGTTGTTTTGTTTCTCTGAACCTTAATTAGCTTCAAGCCTTCAAAGAAATGTAGAGCGTCTCAGAGGAGATTTATAGTTCCATGGGGATGCCTGGCAGTTGTGAGGGTGCCCCCCAGGCTAGTGAAGCTTGAACAGGAGAAGAGGTGGTGAGCAGAGAAAAGTAACTAAATATTGAAGGAAAGAGTTTATGGTCCCCTCAAACTAGCTCAGTTCCTCTAAACTGACGGATGTGAGCTGTAACAGCAGGTGAATCTGGAGTGCCTGAGCGAGACATAAATGCAAGTAGAACAAATTTTTATTTTAATAGACATTGATGCACATTAAAAGTTTTCTTAGCCAAAGGATGGTCCTGAAGTTGCTGAAACTCTTAAATCACAGTTTGCATAAGACTGAGAGCAACAAAAATTCAAGACATAGTGAGAGGAGGAGGGGATTTCTAATAAGCCTATGAAAAAACTTTCATAAGGGTACAGCATCCATCATGTTGTCACCAATTTTACGGTTAAAACACAGTTTGAAATGATCTTCAATAAAACTTGAAATCTAAAATGTGGTTCTCAAAATATATTTCAATACATCAACATTCTTCAGGATTTCATCAGCAGTTATTACAACTCTGTCTGCAACAGCGAAATCTGTTTAGAAATATGTCACCATGGTGAATTCCTAGATGTTGTGAAGATGATGTGTGAGAAACCTCAGAAACCTAGCAGAGTAAAAGGTTATAGGTATGTTTTTATGTTAAAAGAGTTATTTGTAAAGTGAGGTAAGTAGTTATATAAATTAGTTATATAATTTTGTAAATTATTCTATAAATAATATTTAATGGCAATGAGAGAGAAATGTAGTCTGAGAGGTCAGTAGCCACTGTCAAAGTGGAATCATTTTGAAGAGAAAAACCACAACAGGATTTTCTCATGAAAAATAAGAAAAAAATAAGCCTACTGTTGAATATTTAAAAGGTAGAAAAATAACCACCAAAATAATTCTTAAAAAGGCGGTTGGACTGACTTGAGACATTTAATAATTGAGTTTAGCCTTTGATGTTCAATAGTTCCAGGCTGATGGAGATAATCAATAGGATGGCTTTTATATGGTAATGCTCAGCAGGTCTTAGCACATGCCTTTTTCCCAACACTGTGTCTATGTATTCATTATATTGCTTCTGGAGTTCTTGGGATATAGGATGTCGGATATCTACTACCTATCTTGTGGCACAGATGCCTCTCCCTGAAATGCATTTTTGAATCAGGATACATATTCAAAGATTAGATACTCAAGGGTGATTCACAGATTACATACTTAAGGGGCTTAATCAGAAACCACCAAAGATGGGAGGTGTACTGTGAATTGGGGCATTACTTTGGGCCAACAGATAGAACAATGCTCAGCTGTGACCTGCTGCAGTGGTGGATGTAGATCATAACTGTTGACAAGGGGCACTTTTATTAAGTCACAGAATCAGTGTCTAGAAGCACCCTAGAAGTGACAATCAATGAGTCAAAATTTTCCTTGGACAGCAGATCATCTTACTTTGGACAGTATCTTTGGGCAGCAGTCCTATATATTGAAGTTAAATGTAAACAAGATGGAACACCTACTGGTCAATGAATGGTATATCCATGTTGAAGTGATTCACAGCCCAAGAAAGAGTCGGGATTTAGTGAATCTCACTTTGGGCACATTTGTTAATAGGCTTCGTCTCAGCACCATGGCTATAGACATATAAGAAGACCAGAAAAATCCTGGTACATTTCAAATTGAGAATGTTCTAGTGAGGATGCATTCATGACTTAAGAATAACAGGGAGACATAAGGTGAAAAAATGTCCCAGAAAAGTTAGAGAAGGCTAGTTAGGCAGGGAATCTATGAAATCACTTCTGTAAAGGGCTTAATCATAGGACGAGATCAGGCTTTTGATGTCCCAGCAATACATTTCACTGGCCTGATTCATAAAGTATGTCTCTCAATGCCTTTCAATATCCCATATATTTGTTAGTAGCTGCAAGACATAATTCACATGCCATATAAATCACTGATTAAACTGTACAGTTGTGCAAACATCACCAGGCTCTGATTTCTTTCACTAACGTTATGCTTTCAAGGTTTATCCATACTGCAGAATGTTTCTGTACTTCGTTCTTTTTATTTCTAAATGATATTTCACTGGATGTGTGTAGCATACTTTGTCCAATCACTAGCTGGTGGACACTGAGTTGTTTCTACTTTTTGGATACTATAAATGAAACCACTATGAACATTTGAGTACAAGTTTTTTTTAGGCACGTTTTCATATTTTGGGATAAATACCTAGAAGTCAAATCCCTAGGTCACGTGTTAACTCTATGGTAAATATTCTGGAGGACATCCATCCTGTTTTATTAAGGTATCTCATCATTTTGTATCCCCACAAGAAAATTTTGAAGGTTAAAATTTTTTCATATCCTCATCAACATATGTTATTGTCTGTCTTTTTTATTAGATACATTGTACTGACGATTTCACTATCCAATGAAATGCTATTTTGCTGTGATTTTGGTTTGTATTTCTCTAATAACTAATAATGATCATTTTTGTGTTTGTTGACTATTTATATATTTTATTTGAACAAATGCATTGATATCACTGCCCATTTTTAAATTGTGTTATGTTTTGTTGTAGTTGGGTGGTGAGAGACCTTTATACATTCTTTATATAAGCCCCACTTTAGCTTTATAATATGAATATATTTTCTCACATTTTGTGAGTTGTCCTCTCAGTTTGATGATATCATTTGCAGCAGAAAAGTTTTTGTTTTGATACAGTCAAATGTTTAACGGTTTTTTGTTTGCTTGTTTATCACTTATGCTTTGGTGAGATATCTAAGAAATCATTTCTTAACCCTAAGTCATGAATAGTTCCTACTATTTTTGTTCTAAGTGTTTTATATTTTTAGCTTTTATATTTAGGTCTGTGGCCTAGTGTCAGTTAAGTTTTGTGTATGATGTGAGATAAATGTCAAATTCATTATTTTGCAAGAGGGTATCCAGTTGTTCCAGCATTATTTGTTTAAAAGATTATTCTTTCCCCTATTTAATTTTCAGTGTGCATCTGGCACTTCATTTGTTAAATTTATTTATATGTATTTTATTATTTTTGATACTACTACAGATGGAATTCTTTCCTTACTTCCACTGTTGGCTTGTTTATCACCAGTGTATAAAATACAAAAGTTTAAAAGTATTAACCCTGTATCTATTAAAACCTTGCTTAACTCATTTATTAGGTATAAAAATTATACTTGATACCTTAAGATTTTCTGTATACAAGATCATGTCATCTCCAAACAGAGAGTTTTGCTTCATCCTTTTCAATCCGGATGCTTATTATTTATTTTTTATTCCCAATTGCCCTACTTGGAACCTCTAGCACATTATTGAATAGGAGTTATGCAATGGTCATTCTTGCTTTGTTTTAGATTTCTGGGAGTTATCAAAATTCCAGTGATGTTTGTTACAAAAACACCCATCATAAAAGACCTATGCATTCTCAAACAATCCTAAATAGTCAAAATATACTGAAAAAAAAAAGAAAGTTGAAGAATTTAGACTTCTTGATTTGAAAATTTATTTTAAAACCAAAGTAATCAAAATAGTGTGGTAATGGCATAAAGACAGACAAATATATGGACGGAATAAAATAGAGAATCTAGAACTAAATTCTTATGCATATTATGAAATTTTTTTACAAGTTTGGCAAGATCATTAAATGAGAAAAGAGGAATTTTCAAGAAATGATGTTGGGAAAACTATATATCCACATGCCAGAGAATAAAGCTGAACCCTTATGTAACACATTATACAATTAACTCAAAATAAATTAAACACATAAACGTAAGACTTAAAACTATAAAACTCTTTCAGGAAAACATAGGGCAACAACTCTATGACATTAGATTTGGCAATGATTTCTTGGATATTACACCAAAGACAGGCTACAAAAGAAAAAATAGACAAATTATACTTCGTGAACTTTTAAATTGGACATTAGAAAACAATATAAACAAAACAAAAAGGCAACCCTGAAGTAGAAGACTTTGTAAATCATATGTCTGATAATAGATTAATATCCAGAATATATATAAAATTAAAACTCAACAACAAAAAGACAAAATATTCAATTTAAAAATGGGCAAAATACTTGAATATACATTTCTCCAAGGAAGATATATACATGCCAATTAAGCACATCAAAAGACATTTAACACCGCTAATCATTATGGAAATGCAAATCAAAACTATGACGAGACTCATTAGGATGGCTCACTCATGAGGATGGCTACTAAACACACACACAAATAATAAGTGTTGGTTATGTGGATTAATTGGAATGCTTGTTCACTGTCATTGGGAATGAAAAATGGGACAGTCACTGTGGAAAACAGTATGGCGGTTCTTCCAAACATTTAAAAGTATGATTACTATATGATGCAGCAATTCTGATTCTGGATATAGGACAGATAGAATTGAAAGCATGTTCATAATAGTATTATACACAATTGCCAAAATCTGGAAGTAACGCAAGTGTCCATAGATGATTAATATATAAGTTAAAGGTAGTACATACATACAAAGGAATATTATTCAGCCTTAAAAAGGAATAAAATTCTGCAGCATGCTACACATGGAAACTTAAGGATATTTTACTAGGTGAAATACACCAATAACAAAAAGACAAGTACTACTGATTTCACTTATATGAGATACCTAAAGTAGTCAAAGTCATAGAGACAAAATATATAATGCTGTTTGCTAAGGGCTAAAGAGAGGGGAAAATGGGGCATTATTGTTTCATGGATATAGAGCTTTGGTTTTTCAAAACAAAAAATGTTATGGAAATGGATGGCGTTGAAGGTTGTACAACATTGTGAATGTATTTAAAATAACATTTAAAATAGTCAAGATGTCAAATTTTGTGTTATATGTATTTTGCCACAATAAAAACCTGAAAAAAAATTTTAGAGAGAAAAATTCACTCTTTCAATATTATACTTATGTTAGCTGTGGAAGTTTTGTAGATTTATTTTATCAAGTTGAGTGAGTTTCTATTCTTAGATTTTTTATTGCTTTTACTATAAAGGAGCATTGGATTCTGTCAAGTGTTTTTGCTGCATCTTGTTAGGTAATCTTGTGGTTTTTGTTACCTTTATTCTACTAATATACTTTACTGCATAAGGCTTTTCTTTGTGTATTAAACCACCTTTGACCTCCAGGATTAATCCTGCTTGGTTATCGTGTTTAATCCTTTTGATTTGTTGCTGACTTTAAACTCCTATTATTTTGTTGAAGTTTTTTATATTCATAAAATATCATTCTTTTTTATTTATCTGCCTGGTTTGGGTATCAAAATACTACTGATTTATAGAATTAGTCTCTCTATATTATCTTTGCTTTAATTTTTTGAAAGCATTTGTGAAGGATTGGTATTAATTCTTATTTTTATTTCTTTTACAAACTGGTCTTTATTTTTAATTGAAAAGTAAAAATGATGTGTATATATATTTACATACAAATATGTATGGTATGCAACATTATGTTTTCATGGATGTACACATTGTGGAATGGCTAAATCAAGCTATGTAACATATGCATTATCTCACATATCTTTTGTGTGTGTGTGTGGATGTGTTTGTGTGGCAATTCTTTTAACCTTGTTTAAATTTCTTCAGTGAAGTAATCTGAGCTGGGTTTTTCTTTGAAGGAAGTTACAAATTACAAGTTCATAGTCTTCTTATATATCGAATATTTTATTTCCTCTTGAGTCAGTTTCAGTAGTTAGTTTATTTCTAGGAAATTTTTCATTTCATTTAATTCATTATCATTCAGTTCATAGTTTACAAGAACTAAATTTCAAAATTTGCAGTTATAAAATTCAGGATAATTTATTAAAATAGTATAAACCTTTAAATCCCCTTTGAATTGTTGTTCACATTGTGAGCATACAGTTTTAGGGCAATGGACTAATTTGTTGCATATCTTTATTTCTGTGTGTGATTACATTTTATTGATAAGCCCAGAAAATTGACATATGTATAAGATGACAAAACATACCCAGTGAGTACTAGGATGCATTTCCCCACATGGGGATCTGTAAAAGAAGAATCCCTATGATAATTATCACATGGTCTTTGCTCCGACATCTCCCTCATTCAATGGCATCCTTGATCTAGAGTCCTGATCTCTTGTCTGTACACAAAATAGTTGTAGAAGAAAAGTTGTGGGTGCTTGTGTCATCCTGAACTTTTGCAATCTTGTGAGATAAAGCTATAGCAAAATACAATTCAAAATTTCTCTTCATGCCCAAAGCCATTAGCCCTGAGAAATGCTGTTATGTTTTCAGTGTTGGCATAATGCCATTCACACCATGATAATGCCAATCATACCATGGTAAGATTATGGGCCACTGCCACCCCAAGAAGTGAAGCAACCCCATTTTCCCCACCACTTAACCATTGAGAATTCTCTTCCAAAACAAACTCAAAAACCTCAACATTCCCCAAGTGAATTTTCTTCTGTAAAGAAAACCTGAGTCTCATGACCTGCTGGACATTTGCGCTAGTACAGCAATTGCCCGTGTGCTCTTAGAGATATTTAAGAACTGCAGCAAGGCTGAAAGGCCGTCTAGGAATTAGAGTGCACCAAGGGTCTACCCAGCATCTTATGCCAACGTTATCACTGTGAATCTGGCCTGCCTTCACTAGTAAGTCATGCCAACTGTACGGTCCTAAGTTGTGATCTTGGAATATGCTCAGGGTCGTGTAAAATCACCACCCCCTAACTGCAGCTGCTGCAAGTTGCTGGGCCCAGTAAACATTATGCAACACAATTGTAGGCCTGTTGTTAAGATTCCAAGAGCAGCCAAGAAATCTCATCCTATGTGAGTTAATTGTCATATCAGACTCCTGAGGCACACTGGGTCGCTCCTTGGCTTTGGAAAGAAAGCAGTCTCAATTCCTTGAGATCCCATGGTTCTGGCAGCCTCACCTGGTAGCTGCATTTCCTTCTCCTCCATGTCCTCAGAAAATGTCTCATGAATCACAGAATATGTTGGAGGTGGTGCTGGCAGTCTCTCAGCATCTGTCTTGTTGAGCAAGGAGACCCTGTGTTAGACTGGGAACATGGGAGGAAAAAACTTGAAGGAGATGCCAGAATGAGGGACTCTGAGATGTCTTAGTGCCTACATCCCCTTTCTTGGCAATGCTACAAGATGTCTGTAGTTTAATTTTTAATGGTTCTGACTTGAATAGAGTCTTCACTCTCAAACTGCTGCAATGTCTTCCATTAGAAAAATATTTCCTGGGAACAATTCAGTCTTCTCTTTTGAGAATAAATGGACTGAATGAATAAATTTTAATTGTACCAAAGCACACCGTAATCTTTAAATAATGAGCTAATTCTGTAGACTCACATCAATGGGGGCTCCTTCTCCTTAGCAAAGTCTTTCTGCAGCAAGTAATAAGGTGTGGGCTGCAGTTACCAAATTTTTAATGGTGGCATTTTCTTATCTCTGCCTTGTAGTCATATATTTTTAGCACCCCCACAAGTCACCTAATTAAATTCTGGTGGTCACAGATACCATGCACATTTAATGTTATTAAAATAAGTTTGGTCGGCCAGTGCTGAGCAGTGTTCAACAGACAATTAAGGCAGCCCATCTTGACTTCACACAGTTGGTTGCTCTAACCTGGCAGAGAATCATTCTGATACCTCACATGTGTCCTCCTCCTCCTTCATTGTTTTATATCATGTTCGGTTTCCTAACAACTTTGACAGCGGCGCATGCAAAAATTACAATGCCTCCTGAAACCATCGTTATGCCCATAGAGCATACATCCCATGCATGTCTCTTATTGCTTAAGATCTCTGCTACTTTCATGTACTTGAACTTTTGAACGGAAGGTATTGGACCCAGGTCCCCATGTTGTAAACTCCTATTGCTTAAGATCTCTGCTACTTTCATGTGCTTGAACTTTTGAACGGAAGGTATTGGACCCAGGTCCCCATGTTGTGAATAGTTTCAGAAATCGGAGAACTGAGAGCAGTCATATGGGAATATGACTGCTCTCAGTTCTCCGATTTCTGAAACTATTCACAACAATCTACCATTCTCTACTATGAAATATCTGAAAACCATTTTGTCAAGAAAAAATCAGCTCACCCAAACGTATTTGGCATTGCTACTCCTGAAGACTGCTACATATTTATTGTGATTTGCCATAACAACAAACACAGAGGGATTGTGTTTGCTGAGGTTAGCAGTAGTTCAGTCTCTGCACTGAAATTCACTGAAGCAGGGATGTGGCTGTATGTTCTGAGAAATGGTGGAAATCTCATTTTGCCAACAACTGTGTAGAGATTTGAAATTAGATGACCCACAGTTGTGGGCACTGAAAATTAAATGGGATGGGGAAAGTTGGCAGCAAGCATCCTTTAGAGTCAGTGCTTATTTTCTTATTTGCATTACAAATTAGAATCATTCTTATTTTACATTTGAGAAAATTATAGCAGGAGAAGGTGAATGTGTTTGCCCTTAACAACACAAATAGCATTGTTAGAATTTGAATTCAGACCTCTGGCTTCAAATCTTACTTTTGAATCCCCAAGCAATGCTAGCCCTCTGCTGCTTTCTGTTACCTAGCTACCCTACCTAGACAGCTAATTCTAGACAAAGTTTTGTGGACACCAGCTCACTTATTGTAACCACAGAAGCATGGATACCAAGTTGCATCTCAAAACAAATTCTCATTTCTGTAAACTCACTTCACATAGACTGCCAACCTCTCCTTCCAGGAAAACAACCTTCCCTCCACACTCCCTCCCTCCCTTTCCTTCTTTCTCCCTCCTTCCCTGTCTTCCTTCCTTCCTTTCTTCTTTTTTTCATTCTTATGACAGTAATTTTAAATTTCTCTGACAAGACGATCACAAGACTAAAATACAAAAACATAGCTAAGTAGAATTTTTAAATAATGCAAAAAAACAAACACTTCCAAAATTTTATCATAGTTGAAAGACATTATTTTAAATATTTTCTTTAACACCGTAAAAATAATTTCGTTCCCTTGAGGGAATAGGAATTTCTCAACTACAGTATATTATACAGAAGAAAGGGGCTTTCACTGGGCAAGCAGGGATCTCTTTTCTATTCTTCTTACAATCAGCTTCATGGCAATTTCTAGAGACAGAAATGCACTGGTGTGAAGCTTGATGTGTATGCGTGTGTACGTGTGTAGATGTGTTTATGCATGTATGCATGTGTGTGTCCTTGTGTGTACATGTGTGTGCATTTATGTGTATGTGTGTGCATATGTACATGTGCATGTTTAGAGATGTTCTTGACATGGTGTTTTGTAATCACAGTTTCAAACATCAATGTTTCTGGTCATTTCTTGCCAATAAGTTGGAGAATAATGGACAGGGGAAACGTAGGGCTTTGCTACTACCCCCAAAATCTCCAGCTCCACTGTCAAATTCTGTTTGAAAGACGCCCAGGAGGAGACCATATTTCTGGAGCATGGCATGTAGGCTCAGGGCTTCCCGTGGAAATTCTTGCCTGGGAGTATTGTCCTGCCCTCCGAAG
Source organism: Cebus imitator (assembly GCF_001604975.1). Lineage (NCBI taxonomy): Eukaryota > Metazoa > Chordata > Mammalia > Primates > Cebidae > Cebus > Cebus imitator. Next base: position 2,863,967 of record NW_016107500.1, on the reverse strand, counting down.
CCACCTGCCCCTACAGAGGCCCTGCCACTCATTATGAATCCCTTGGTGGAGAGAGACTAAGATTTACTGGGTCAGGTACCACTCTCCTTTTAGAAAAAAGAGTTTTAGTAAAAGGAAATTGTGTGGAATTTTCAGCCTTTTGAAAACATAATAACAATATTTGTATTAAATCAAAGCATTTAGTTCTATTTGTGTTTGTTTTATATTAAAAATACTTCAGAAACTTTAACAAAATTTGTTTTTTAGAAAATCAGAATCCTCAGAAAGGTGACTTTATAATGTAAAAGCATTTAATTTTAAGGTTGCCTTGTTTACAGTAAAAGCAAACATATATGTGTATATATGGTTTTGAATGCATTTCTTTGAAAGAAAAAGACGTGGAGTTTGAATATGGGTAATGTTTGATGATGAAGTTTCATTGGAATAAGATGTAGGGCGTTTGGAGCTAGAGTTTTTAGCTATAAGTGGGTGCTAAGGTTTCAGTCTAGGGTTGAAAGTAGGAGCTGGGTCACAGGGTGAGGGTGTGATTAGGTCAGAAGCTAAGCTCGTGATGAGCTGAAAGAATACCTGGAAGCAAACGGATGAGTTGGGGCTCAGGCTTCCCTTAAAACTGCACGGTTTCCTTATCACCCTGTTTGAAGTGTTCCTTTCCCAAGAGTTCCTTGTGCAGGGACAGGTACCATCTTTGGATCAAACATTTGGTTCAGTTTGATGTTCATGCATTTCTTTTATTTTATAAAGGAAGATCTCTCTTTTCCCTTGACTTTCAGATAGCCACCTTTCCCCATGTCCATAGGGGAGGTTCAGCTTGTTCCATTTCCCCTTGGAGTTTCTGCTTTTCCTGGGATCTTAACGAAGCAAAATTACTTAGTGCTCTCAGTTATCTTAGGTCTTTGATTCTTAATTAAATACTGTGAGTGAAATATGATTATTTTCCTCCTTTAACAGAGATAGAAATGAAGCTTCAGATAGCCCAAGGTCATAGACCAGGTAGAGTACGCAGATTTGGCATTTTATTTAGAAAATATGTATATGTACATGTATAAAATCTGTAGTCAAAAGGGAGGAAGGAAGAAAGGAAGAGAGAGAGAGAGGGAGGGAGAGAGGGAGGGAGGGAGGGAAGGAGAAAGGGAGAGGAAGCAGAGGGAGAGAGAGAGAAGGAATAATAAATTATACCAGGTCTTCTGAGACCCAAATCTCAGATTGTTCAGTTGTACCTGCAGCCTGATGATTTCCTACCTCACCTTGTTAGCTACGATTCAGTGAGAATTAAAGCAGTGAGCCCTAGTATCTAAAATCTCACCACTTATAATGCACATATTTGTAAATGCATATAGGAAATGCAGAGACTTAAATTTAATACTTTAGAAACATTCAACCAATATATAAATGGAAAGTAGGAAAGTAAGATTTAACTTTAAAAGGAAATTTTAAATCTTGCTATATTATTATCTACTTTAGGACTCTTTAAATATACGTTGGCTGGAGCCCTGAGAAGTATATCCCCATTACCGTAAATTCCACTTAGATCGTGATGGGGATTAGTGTGAATCAAAAACCAAGCCCTCCTTCCATGTGGAGTGGCAAACCTTCACTGCAGCCTCATTTCCACTAATCTGAGGCTGCTGTGTGATCTTTGATCACACCAAGTATTACAGATGGAAAAGTACTCCTCTCAAATCCCCAACGTGTTTCCAACTGTCAATACAATCCTTTTTAAGTGTCAAAAGCAATTGCTCTGGTTTCTACTTATACTGCTAACCATAGCAGTACATTTCAGTACTTCTAAAGCAAAACAACAACCAAATGGCATAACTGCAGGCCAGAATTCTGACAGGCACATTCACCCTCAGCTTTAAAGGCATTAGGAATCCATCTCAAAAAATTGCCGTTTATGTTAACTGCACTTTAAAGATTAGGTATTTCACTCTGCAATGCCTTATCTCGGAGGCAAAACACCCACACTCCAACCCTTGAATAATACAAACAAATCACACAGGTTACATGTCTAGCCAGATGTTTAAAATTCACACAGAAAATGAAGCGTTCCCAGAAAATGCAATAAACATTTTAATATTTGGAAGCATATGAACAAAGGATGCCTCCCATTTAAAAGATGATCTCAGCGAAATTGAATTCATCCCTATAAATTATACAAGACAATGGTTTGCAGTAATTGATGTAATAAAGTAGTGGATAGAAAGAGGCACAATCCCTTAAACTTGATAAAATAAACAATTACTCTTGCTATCAGAATGGCAGTATCAATGGGACGTTGTCTGTGTCTGAACACAACCTCACCAACCCTGTTGCATTTAAGTGTCAGAGGCCATGGCCTTATTATCTTTCCAGGATGTGCATGTATAATAAGCTTCTCCAACAAATGAAAGGGAGATGTTTCTGGCAAAATGAAAAATGGTGCTAAACTATGTCCAGATGATTAATTCACAGAAACTCTCAATCACACAGCGACGACATATGCCCCTCTCCTCTGTTGTCCCCTTGGAGATTTTCCTACTAAACGTATGTGCATATTTTTCATGGCCACTGATATTTGAATTGCAGCCTGCTCCCATGCAGAACATGAAACACTTCAAACTGCATAATGCTGACTAAATTATAAAGTCTCCAGTGGCCTGAGGTAGCAATAGCCATAATAATAAGTGTGCTTAAGTGGTTTGTGGAGATCGCCCCGCCCCCTTCACTTTAATGCCTTGACTTATCAGGGTTTTTTCCCTTTTCCCCACATAACATTACGGACCACTTTGTGTTGGAGAAAAGCAGTGTGTAATGAGCATGCAAGAACAAAAAAGGTGGTGGTGAGTGGCTGATGTGTAATCATGATTTAACTGAATAAAGCAGTCACCTGGCATCCTTTCATCTGTTGTGATTCCATCTTGTTTAAATACAGATAATGCCATGATTTGTGCACATTAAAGTGTAGCACTTAGGTTACTTTAAACGGTATCATCCACTTGCACAGCTAAAGTTGGTGCATCAATTCTGAATAATTTTCCATTTAAGAGATTTTGCATTTATTATTTTCTGAAGAAAATGAAAAGCACACACAAAAAATATATCTATTTAATAATTTAGTAAAAACACGTGCTAAAATGTTGATAGTATTCTATTTATCTAGTCTCTTTTAAGGGTTGTGCCAATTTAGGCTTAATTTTTAGCATAGCTTGAGATTAAAGAAAAAGTAGTTTAATATTGTGAATTTATGTAACCCACTATGTACCAAGCATTGGTGAAATAAATGTTTTCCAGTTCTCATAAGCCTTTGATGAGGCTAAAAATAGAAAATACTTTGTGCCCAGAATCCGAACACAGAGGATCTTACCTGGTTGGAAAAAGAAATGGATTCGATGAAGGTGAAATGAAGAACAAAACTGGAAAAGGTGTTGTACCAGCATGGCCCCTCTCAGTCCTGTAGCTTGGAATGGTCAGCCCAGCCCACATGTCAGGAGCTGGATTCGAGGCTGAGTCACCAGTGAGGTCTCCATGCTCACCAGGCCACAGCGACTCTGTCAAGTGTGGGGACATGTGCAGGTCCTGCATCAATGGATCTGGAACCCAGGAATTGCACTGCAGAGAAACGTACATTCTTCCACTGGAGGCTGCCAAGATGATAAAAGGGAAGGCTGGAGAATTGGGATTCACTTTTTCTTACAAAAGGGATGGCCTGCTTGTATGCAAGCCACGCCAATGAAAACAGACCTTAGAGAAAGGAGCAAGCATGTTGGCCATGACTTTGCTTGCATCTTCAGGTAACTGTCACCCTGTACTTTTTATCTGTATAAGACAATGGGTTTCCTTTTATGCTTCAACCACTTTGAGTTGATTTTCTAATTTGTGATCAAAATACTTCTGACTCTTTTGGTCCCTTCTCCTTCACTCAAATCCCATGAGAATCATTGCTTGCTGAGAGATCTCAGTTGTCATAATGAGATAATAAAGCGGAGGTTACCCACTGGGAGCACAGCAGGAGAAAATCTCATCTCTCCCAGTGCAAAGGGAAGAAGCAGGCCTGGCCCAGGCCTATGAAGACCTAGAATGCCAGATGCAAGGCCTTGGTGAATCAGGGGCATATAAGAAATATTTCCAATAATAATACCACATGCTTTAAAAAAATTCAGATTTTCTACCAAAAACTAAGTATTTCTGCCTTTTTCCAATGTCCCAGTATGGCCTCTTTAAGGATTCTTAGAGTGGTGTCCACATTTATTCATAGTATCAAACAAACAAAAACATTTCTGCACATGTGTCTGAGAAGTGAGGGTGGAATACAGAAACAATTCTATCTAAGGCCATTTAGGGAAACCAAGCAAGTAAGGAGTCCGTGGTTTTTGTTTAGTCCTAGGAAAGTCTGTCCCTTCACCCCGACTGCTGTTAGTGGTAGAGTTAGCAAAACGACTTTCATCAGAGGATCCTGCCCTCTGGATCTGGCCGCTGAGTGGTAGAGGTGAGAAAAATCAGCCCGATGAATGTACAACCAGGTGCTATGAAAAGAGCCGCAAGCTCTGCTTTAATAAACTTCAAAACTTCAGCACAAAGACATAGAGTTACAAGCAAAGAAGACAGATGGAGCAGACAGGCTGAAAGGTGGGATTGGGGCGTTAAGTTTTCGGAGGCACCCACCAAGTTGAAGAAATCATTTTGCTTCTGCAGTGTATTGCTTCTCCATACACTCATTCCTACTGGGTTTTGCCCAGAAAAATGAGTAAAGGCCATTTAACCAATAGTTCAGCTAATGAATCTGCCCAAGTTCTGACCCAAGGCTGGCCCTGATGCACTCCTGCATCTCTTGTTCATTTTTACTTCCGTTTCCTCTGCAAACTGCAAGAATTTTAAGAGTTCAAGCCCAAGTGTGGTTGACGAGGTCAGTAGGAACATTTGCTTCTTTTATTTTCGCATTATTGTTTTCCTTTGAATAGCATATGCATGAACATTAAAAAAAAATAAGCAAAAGCAAATGGCACTAAACGGGAGGTAGTGAAGATTCCACCTCCTGCCACCTATGAGCTGGACCCACCCACAGCCTTTTCCTCCAGAGAGGCATCATGGCCGCCAGTTCTAAGCAGGAGGCGGCTCTAAGAAATATCCCTGGAAGATGACTGGCTGGGTCAAAGGGCATGTGCACTTTCAACACAGAGAGGTATTGATAAATTATCTTTCATAAATTGTATTAATTCGTACTTCAGATAAATTTGGAAAAGTGGCTGTTCTTCCACTTTCACCAAGAAAATGGCATCAATCTTGTAAATCTTTGCTGATCTGATCATGTGAGAAATATTTTAATTTTATCTTGCATTTATTTTTGATGAATAATTTGATTGTTTCATGTATGAAAAGATATTTATATTTGCTTTTCTAAGTTCTCTTTGTATTCTTTGATAGTTTTTTTTACTGCATTAACCTTTATCTTACAGATTTATAGAACTTTCTTATATGTTGTTAGTCCTTTGATTTGAGTTATGATTATTTCTTCCCATTTGTCATTTGGCTTTTGACTTTGTTTTTGATTTGTAACCATGAATTGTTTATTTAATAGAGTAAAACCTATCAGTTCTCATCTTTTATGGCTTCTGAGTTTTGTTTCATGTTTAGAAATCTTTTTTATTATGTTTTGATATTAAAAAATCCATCATATTTTCTTATAGCATTTTTATTGTTTCACATTACTTTTCCTACTACACATTTTGTGCATTTGAACTTTATTTTGGTGAAGGATATAGGGTAAGATCCCTCTCTACTTTCCAGATGTTATCCAGTTGTTCATATAGCATCTACTGAATAATCTGTATTTCTCCTAAAATTAGTAGTATAGCCTTCCTTTGTGTTACTACCAACGTCTTAGCTAACTTTTCTCTCTCATGGTTTCAGCTGTATTTTGTGGACATATATTTTAGTTGGATTTTGTTTCTTGTATCCATCATTATTCTTTTCCATTTCTGAATCTAAAGCATTTAGACAGACCTAAGTCATTTTATATAAGGAATAATTTTTATACCTTATTTAATATTAAAACCCATTTTTGCTAGCCTCCAAGAAAGGGAAAGAGAACTTATATGCAGCATTTATTGTGTCATAAAAGATGATGCAAGGTATGTTTTTGAGAATACTGTAGTATCCACTGTGGTCATTCGAAACAATTTGAAGTTTGAAATACATTTTTATTCCTTTCTCTTTTTCTTTTTTTGAGGTTGACAAGATAAGAATCATTTCCTATGAAACATAGATAACATTTGAATGTCTTATACTTTATCATTCCAGAACCAAGACCCAGAATCAAGAGTTTCTGATAGATTGGTGTGGCCCAAAGCATTGTTAAAGAAAATTAAAGTTTTACACATATCTACAAATTGAAGGACTCACATTTCAACCTTAAACAGAATACACTGAAAAATAAATTATAATTTCTCATCCCTCTCCATGTTAGCTATAAAGGAGGTCCTGATGGCTATAAATTTCAAATACGTGTCAATTCCTGGATGTTTGTGGATGGCCACAATGGGACTCAGATGCACAGCTAAGCAGGAGCCCAGCTCGTATTGGGAAAAGGAACAAAGCATGTTTCTGGTGGCTAAAATTGATGCACAAGGTGATTGACTTTTACGTTTTTCTAATGTGAAAAACAAGAAGGCAACCAGTCAATCATAACCACACACTAAAAATCGTTAAAACCGTATGGATTTGAAGATAGATCCAGAAACCACTAAAATTTCTGGCATACTCTAGACAAAAGAAACGTAACTCAAACTGAAATGTAAGATTCTTCCTTCAGAAAGAGCTTATTTAGCCCTGCTGTTTTGTTTTTTTGTTTTTTTTTTTTTCATAATTTAATGCCAATAATAAACTGGAAGTTTAATTCATAGGCATGACTCCTCTCACGGAGAGGCCTGTAGTCATTCAAAGCTCGTGATATGTCACACCAGGCCATGTGTTTAATGATTAGTTCTGGAACCTGAGAGAGGCTATTAGACAGTGGAGTAGGAGAGTTCTTACGACAGGGAGGAAGCCTGAGGAAGCCTACATTCCTCTCTGTGGGTGAGAATGAAACATCTCCTCCAGAGCTTACAAATGGTAGAGCCTAGGAGAAAACAAGTGGATGGAAAGAATAATGCAGAGGAGGGGAATGACTCAAGTAGAAAGGCCCAGAAACAAGAAGCATTAAGGATGGTGCCCACTGGAGGTAAACAATGGAGACAAAATGAAACTATTCGTTTAGTACAAAATGAGAAGGAAAAGAAGAAAAAAAGAGTAAAGGAACGTGAAAAATTGAATAGCAAACATGTATTTAAATTCAGCCATATTAATATGTACATTAAATGTAAATAATTTGAACAGAAAAATAAAAGGCAGAGATTATGAAAAAAAGCAATTTAAAATTTTAAGATAGTACTAAAAATAAATGAAAAAATATATAGTGCATAAACTAAGCAAAAAAAAGCAGAAGTGGTTATATTAATCTCAAAATAAGCTTCAAAAAAGGAATAAAGAAAGGCATTTCATAATTAAAAAGGAATATATTAATAAAGATTATTATTGCATCTAAATGTATGAGAATTAAATATCAGAACTTCAAAATAATAAAAGAAAAATGGACAGACCTAAAAGAAATAGAAAACTCTATAAAAAACAGAAGAGTCCTGGATTCCCTGCTTAATAATCAATAGATCACATAAACAGAGAATTAATAAGGAGCTAGAAGACATAAAAAAAGCACTATGTGACCTAGTTGATGTTCATAGAACACTTACAGCACTCCAGTCACAACAGCAAAAGACAGATTCTGTTTAAGTACACGTGAAACATTTATTAAGGCATACAATATTCTAGACAACAAAGCAAATCTCAACACATTTTTAAAAATGCAATCAAACTATAGTCTCTGCCCACAGTGAAACTAAACTTAAAATCAATTACAGCATTGTAAAATCCCCAAACACTTGGAAATTTTAAAAATCACACTTCTTTATATCCCAGGGATCAAATAAGCAACCAGAAGTAAAATTAGAAAATATTTTGAGGTAAATAATGATGTGTGGCACACAGCTAAAGCAGTGCTAAGAGGAAAATTTATAGTACTAAAATTCTTATGTTGAAAACAGGAAATATGTCAAATAAATGACATCTACCTTAGAAAGAAAGAAAAGGAATGGCAAATTAAATTTAAAATGAGTTCAAATAATGGTAAAAAGAAGACAAATATAAAAATCAGCAAAATTGATAACAGGAAAGCAACAGAGAAAATGAATAAAACAAAAAACTCATTCTACTTTTTTTTTTTTTTTTTTTTTTCCGAGATGAAGTTTCTCTATTGTTACTCCAGCTGAAATGCAATGATGCTATCTTGGCTCACTGCAACCTCTGCCTCCCAGGTTCTAGTGCTTGTCGCGCCTCAGTCTCCCAAGTAGCTGAGATTATAGGCACACACCACCACACCCGGCTAATTTTTGTGTTTTTAGTAGAGACAGGGTTTCACCATGTTGGTCAGGATGGCCTCGAACTCCTGACCTTAGATGATCCACCCACCTTGGCCTCTCAAAGTGCTGGGATTAAAACAAATGGAGAAATCTGTGTTCTTCAGGAAGTGGCATGGGTTAAGATGGGTTTTCTGTGAATCAGAAGGAATGTGCTTTGACCATGATCTGTTCTGTGATCACCAAATGGGTTGTGGAGAAGAGGTTCCCCGTGGACTCCTCAATCCAGCTGGTGTGACTATTGGGGATAAGATCTGAGTCTGTTTTTGATATTTTGCTTTAAAACAAAATGCTATAAATAGTGTCCAATGCTAGCTAAGCTAAGTTCTATCTCAAATCAAGTCAATGAAGAAGCATCAGAATTCTTATCAAACTTAAGAAAGACTTAAAACAAGGGCACTATCTGAGGAAGATTACAACACACACATAAAAATCAATGTGTTAACGTGTAGTAAGCCAAGCCTTTTTCTTTTATGGTTCTCAAGAAACAATTAGGCCAGGTGTGGTGGCTCACACCTGTAGTCTCAGCTAATTGGGAGGCAAGTTAGGAGGACTGCTTGAGCCCGAGTGTTAGAGACCAGCGTGGGCAACATAGGGAGACCCTGTCTCTTCAAAACATAATTTTTAAAATAAGGAAAGAATTAGAAATAAAACAATTAAGTGGAATTTTAAGCATTAAAATGTTTATAGAAGAATTATTTACAATAGTAAAGAGAAAACACACTCAATATTTGACAATTGGAGACTGGCCATTATATTGGATCCATTAAATTAAGAGAATCTAATAAAATAAAAGATTGCCATATTACAGCTTTGCAGAAAACTAATGTGAAAAATTAGATAAAATATGACATCAAGATTATAAATCTATGTAGGAAAAAGACCTAGAAGAAATCCCTCAAGCTGTTAAATTAATGAGCCATATGCAATAGTCTTAAGGCTGGTTTTAATTTTATCTTCAACTTTATTTTGGATTGTTTCTACACTTATATTTTTAAGTTTATTTTTAAGTTCAATTTCCCTAAAATAATACCAAAGTAAATGAGGAAAGCAAGGGAAAAATAACAACTTGTTTATCATTGACTAATTTATTTGCTATTTAGTGATTGTTGAGTGTTTATTTGTAGAGATATTATCCAAAAAGTACTTTTTACTACTAATATTTGCATTAAAATAAGTAAATCAAGACGAGAAGAAAAATTGAATGATCGAATTCATGTACCCCATCATCTCTGTTGCAGACTCTCTTGGCTTATGTCATATAAGCAAAATTTTATAAAATAGTGATTGATCTAGCCACCTGGACAAAAACTCCCCTATAGGCAGTTTAGTAAGTTTTTTTCAGAATGTGTGACTAGGCTCAATAACTTCAAGTGGGTCATTTTACTTCCTGTCAGGTCTTGCAGGCAGCATTATTGAAGGCTGTGTATGTGATTGTTAAGAGCCAGGCTCTAGGCTAAAGACTTGGGTTCAAGTTCTTATTATTCCTTAATAGTTCTGAGGCCTTGGCTGAGTTACTTGAATTGATGTTTCTCTCTGACCTTCACTTTTGGCATCTGTAAAATGGTTATAACAATCCTCAACTTTTTGGATGGCAGTAACAATTACAGAAAAGAACTTTTCAAAGCACACATGTGTATGTGCACACACACACACAGATAGTTCTCCTTAATTAGAAAATATGTTGCGCATTGCACAAAAATCTACTCTTCATATCATTTAAAATGATAAAATAATACACACTACTGTACATTGTATATATTCTATATGCCAGGTACTATATGCATATATGATTTCCCCTACATTCCATGCCACATTCAAGCTAAAGAAAGGGAAATGGAAGAACTAAGGGAGTGAAAAAGATGTAGCACCCATCTGACACAATAATAATAACAACCTGTTAGATACAAACACTGAAACAAACAGCTGTTTTAAACCGTCTTCTGTAACTATTTTCTTTCCTCTTTAAATCACTGCTTTCATGGTAAGAGTTTTGAATACTTAGCAACACAACTGTAATGTAATAATAAGAGAAAGGAGAAGAGAGACAGAGGAAGAGATAGAGATTTCCAAACAACAAAGTAAAAGTTTCAAGTTGTATAAAAATACGTATTACTTGGTGATGCATGTTATTCAGAATCATAAAATGAAAATTCAAGCATTATACCAACTAAACCAATTATCTCCATTTAATAATTATCTTGGTTATAAAGACATGTATAATGTTTAGCATCAGTTAAATTTTATTTTGATTGTTTAATTTTAAAGAATAATGTTAAGGCTCAATTAGTAGGTTAATTACCTATGTAACCAATGAAATTAATGTTGACAAAATCAAGTTTTATTCTTATATATGAAAATGATCTCCAAACGTAAACATGCACTATTATTCAAATGCTCACATTACCTTTATTGCATATTAAATGAATAATACAAATTAAACAAATGAAATATTTTCACATGATTTTATTTATCAATAGTAGAAACATTTTTTCACACTGAAATGTGATGATTATATTTTTAGGTGAATAATATAATTGAATACACTTTTCAAACTCCTGATTTTATGCTTTGTGATTTCGTCATTTGAAAGTTGGCATCTAGGTTTTCTTTATTTTGATTTGTGACTTCATTGTCTCTCCAGGGCTGACCAATGTCACTTGAGAGATGAGTAGTTTATATGAAATAGGTATGTTTATGGTACGTTCTAACAGCAAGCATGCAAAGAAGAAAAATAAATTGTTCAATCTCACATACCAATTATATGAGTGCCAATTAAATTTGCCTAGTATTTTCCTTCTTCGCCTATGTTGTTTAATTATTATTGCAAGAAAATACAATGGTCTTCTAAAATTAAATATTATCAAAAGATTTCCAATCACCTGATGATTCTCATTTGAAAGACTTTTAAACAGTTAGAATTTTCCCCAAATTGAATTCTTCAGTTAGATGATTTTTTTTTAAGTGACAGATTTACATCATTTTTTGGTAACAAATTACACAATGGAAATCAGCTATTATGTGTTTTTCAAATGTTGGCTTTTCATAGAAAACATTTCTCTTTAAAATCAGCCACTGTCTTGTTCACTACCACTTTACTTTAAAAGGTGCCACCACTTGAACCAAGCATTATAATTCATTTAAAGTATTTGCCCAGTTAGCCAAACTGGTAGCCTGCCCCCATCCCAGAACCTATTGGCAAGGCTGCAACATTTGTCTTTTACAGAAGAAGACTGCATCCCTCATCTATAAATTTGACTCCTAAGTTGAAAATCTTCCATACATTTAAGCAGTATAGCTCCTTTGTGCCAGAAAAGACTTTTATTATAACTTTCCTCTCATTAAACATCTTGTAAAGCTTTCATGGTATCTCTTTCACAAAGCAAATGAACTCTATTGAAGATACCCTGTGCACTTGAGCTCTTCTGGCTTCAATATCTTGACTCATCAGAGCTTGTCTATAAATGAAGTAGGAGATAAATTTCACATATGGTGCTATCTTGATAATTTTAGTTGGGAATCTTGATGATTTTAGTTGGGAGTCTTTTGTCTTTTCTTTCTCTTCCTTCATTTTTTGCTTCCCTTCCCCCAGCCTGCTTTCCCCCAACACTCTGCCGGAATTCCAGGAAATATAGCCACATCATCAGTGATTACACTTATAATTTTGTAATTTTTTATTATACTTGTTTTCATTTGATACTATTTTTTGGTTAAAGAAGATTGTTGGTGTTGCATGTATCAAATTTTGAGTTATCTGAGGTTTGCACCTAGGCATACACATGAGTACTTCTTTGAGAATTGCATTACTGAAACAAATATTGCAATAAAATATGTTTAAAATACCCATATTCTCATTCAATATGGGATAAATTATCCCAGTTCATAAATTGTTGTTAGTGCAAAGACAGTGATATGGTAACTAAACTTTTTTCCTTTTCTCCCTGTGTGCAAGCCAGCCTCCACTCCCTAGATTAATAAACTTTAGTTAAGGCCTTGGTGGCATAATATTGCTCAGTGGCCTGAAGATTAGTAGAGGTGTGCAATTATGTTCCAGATGCTTAATTTTGAAATGTTTTGCCAATTGAGATGGTTTCACATAATCAATAGTTACTTTTTCAAGGCATCATCTTCATAAAGGGTAAGAATTAATGTTAAGAATAGTGGCAATGATATTTACATTTCAAATAATTTACTTGATAATATCACATCATGTTGGGGTCACCTTCTGGATAATCATAATTAAAGAATCATTTTATTGTAACATGGTACAATAAATGGGCCCATTTAAAGACATTTTCTTGTAGCTTTTTCATGCCTAGTGTATTAGGAATTTCTTCAAGCCCCAACCTTAGCAAGACTTTTGTAAACAAATTTTCCTTGTATATGGGCACAGCTGAGCTGCACAAAGTCACAGTACCATGCATTTGGAACAACCAAAGCAGCCAGGTTCTTGGAGGTGGTATAACCTCACCATGCTAGGGACACCTGAGTGCTGTTAATCATAGACCATCATCTGAACTTGACAAAGGATGGGTCCAAGGTCAACTCACTAAGTTCCAGTGAAGCTTACATTTCATACTCATTTTTGAGATTAAAATAAATACAGAAAAAGTTATAGAATTTTTTTCTTGGAGCCCAGTAGATCCTACAATTCAAGACATGTGCACATCCTACTGTGAAGCCACTGGTCTAAATCTCTCCATACTAAATCTAAAGTTTTAGGTTTTTAATTTCTGTAATTTAAAAAAAGTTCTCACATCTGTGAGCTCTGGCCTGGAAATTTTGGAACCAACAGGAGTCAACAATGAGATAGTCCAACTGTAGCTCAAGACTGTACATCACCTAGCTCCTTCATTTGAAGCAGATTGAAACATTTTTCTAGTGATTTTTAAATTACAGTGGTCCCATCAAAGAGGAAGCATTTTTGCCAGGCATGGCGACTTATGCCTGAATTCCCAGCACTTTGGATGGCCGAGGCGAGCAGATCACCTGAGGTCAGGAGTTCAAGACCAGCCTGGCCAACATGTTGAAACCCTATCTCTACTAAAATACAAAAATTAGCCTGGTGTGGTGGCATGCACCTGTAATCCCAGCTACTTGGGAGGCTGAAGCAGGATAATTGCTTGAACCCAGGAGGCGGAGGTTTCAGTGAGGCCAGATCATGTCACTGCACTGTAGCCTGGACAACAGAGAAAGATAGACTCCATGAAAAAGAAAAAAAAAAAAAACGAGGACTTTTAAATTCTTGACTGCTCACTGTTTCTTCATAAACTACTTTGGAAAACTGATTTTGTTCACTCTCATAGTTTTCTGTTAAAACACTCCTTCATCTAAATATTATCAGGGTTGAGATTTAAATAAAAAGGCAGATTCCTAACCCTTTTTAAAAAAATTGATATTTTTAAAAATGTGAAAGAATCAAGGGGAAAACTAAAGAGTTGGCTATATTTCCTGCAGTAAACTTGCAAATGAAGGGACAGAACATATCGGTGAAGAAAACTTCTAATCAGGGTCAAATCCATAGGAGATTCTCATTGCTACCAGATCACGCTGTCCTCCAAAGACAGCCCACTCAGATCAGCTTACCATAGTTTATGTATTTTATAAACTGAGCAAGATAAATAGTGTGTTAAGGCTTTATGGACTTGTTATGACAGCTAATTTCGTATTGCCTGACATAGTATCTGAGCAAATGTACAGATGTTCATTCATTTTCACTCCACTATAGATACTGTAAATTGAGTACCTCTGGAAGTCCAGCCATAACAGCTGACAAATATCCCTGCTACCTAGAAGAATGAAGTTGTAAGTCACTGGACTTCAAACAGGAAAGTTAGCAGGGATCACGGGGGCCCATGCATCTTTTTAATGACTGTACTGCAGAAACCTAGTGTTGGTTTCCTATGACAGTCTAACTGGTGGCTCAGAGGACACCTAATGAATCAGCCATAACTTTAATTTACATCACATTAGGCCTGACAAATGAGGGGCTGCTGCCAGGCCTTTGAGTTTTTCAGCCCCTCCGTGAAACCACCCATTGGGACCAAAACCTTGTATTTGTTTTCTCCTTTACCGTGATCCCTTCCTAATTTTAAAAGGTCAAATAGCTGTTGCTGAACACAATGGCATGCAGTCCTTCCTAAAAGCATCACAGGCTACACGGCTCTAGCATATTTTCCTGCTGTTGAAGCTGGCCAATCATTCCAAAGGGTTTGTTTCCCAAATGTTATTCTCTGCAAAACATGCCAATATTTACTAAAGTCTTATCCATGAAATATTTATGACAGCTCCTCTTTGATTTGTGGTTGATTAAAACATAAACTCCATGATAAAATACCAATTTTAAATACTGTCTGTTTACTAAAGGGAATGTGGGAGTATCACATAGCCTATGCATCAACAATTCCATGTAGCTATTCTCACTGCTTATGATTTCCCATTTTCCACATGATTCTTGATTTCCAATCAAGAATTTCATGACTCTTGATTTTCTCGACGTGTATTTTAAACACCTTTGAAAATAAAGAATTTTAAAGACTATGAATGATTGATCTGATTACATTATATTTCTATAATCATGTGCATTTTTGTTTGCTTTGAGTTTGACTTAAAAACATTTACATCACTTTAAAGAGTATAATAACAAATCACTATTTTCAGATGCTCTTTGAGATTATCACGGGCACATTTGGTGTGTGTGTGAGGGTATGTGGGGCTCTTTTACCTTTGGCTATAAACCAGAGGAAAGCAGTGATTAAGGTAATGGTGATGTTGTGAGGTTTTATTGTTTTTCATTTATGTATGTGTTTGTTGTTTGATTTTGTTTATGTATATGTTTTTATGTATATATTTGTTTTTTAATGCTAAATTGTGAAGAACAGAAACCAGCACTGAAAAAGAATTGAAATTGTAAATGAAACCTAGTATTTACATTACTGTACATAAAATGTGAATGTGCATACAATGTGAATAAAGCAAATATGTTATCACCATGATTCTTCCCTTTACTGAAAAAACAAACAATAAAAAATTAAATATATACTAGAATGTCAAGTAATCTTAATTGCTCTAAAGACAAAGCAAGGTAAGATAATATAAAGAGAATTTTTTTTTGTAGAAGAGTAAGGGAAAATACATAAATGCACAAATGCAGAATATAGTCAAAAAACTTTTTTAAAATATGAGTCACCAATTAAGCAACAACAGTTAAAAGTAGTATTTAAATTGCAAGTATCAGAGTTGCTTTTACCTCTAACTTTGTCCTAGTGGAACACATAACTAAGTAACACTTTAACATCTGTCTCAAACTTTTTCCACTTCTAGTTTGCCAAAATGTGTGGAAGCATCCTTTTTGTCAATATATTAAGACAGTATTTCAACAAGGCAAAGAGGAGAGATGTACCTATATGTACTTTCATCCATGCCTCAGTTAATTTTATGTTGCTTTTTTCCTATTTCTTTTCTTGTATTCCTGACAAAATATTTTTTAAAGGCAATTTGGACGGTTAAATGATACTTCTATGTTGAGAACCAATGGAGATGTTGAAGTAGGCTTTTTTAATGGAGAAAAGACATTGAAAGGTTCTTCAGAGAAAGTGTTGACCAATAATGATAATGATGTCAATGGTGGTGGTGGTGATGATTGCAGAATCAACCAGAATGATTTTAAAGGGGAAAAAATGACCCAATAGAAAAGTTGGATATTACATGACATAAAAACAGAGATCACATTAGTCCTGAAGTGAAGGGGCTTATGTTCTAGCACATGCTCTGCCATTACTTAACCAAGTGACTCTGGGCTCCTTCCTTAAATTATCTGAGAATTGGATTATCCCAATGTGGGCAAATGGAGGACATCAAGGCATGTTTGCCCTTCCCATAGGTGAGTAGTAGACTTTATAATATATGTAGCACTTTTTGCTGAGCCTGAAGTTTTTTTTTTAACTTTTATTTTAGATTCAGGGGTACATGTGCAGGTTTTTTACCTGGGTATATTTCACAGTGCTGAAGTTTGGGGAACAAATAAACCATCACTCAGCTACTAAGTATAAGTAGCCAGAGGTAATTTTTCACCCCTTTTTCTGCTCCCTCCCTCCCACTTTCCCCCATATAGTAGTCCTCAGGGTCTATTATTATCATCTTTATAGCTATGAATGCCCAATGGTTAGCTCACACGTTTATATGCAGTGTTTGGTTTTCTGTTCCTTTGTTAAGTTACTTAGGATAATGGCCTCCAGCTATAACCACATTACTGCAAAGAATATAATTTCATTTCTCCTTATGCTGAGTCCAAACAATTCTAGAATACAAGGTATGTATTGTAAATTCATTAGACATATCCTTAAAGATGAAAACGCATCAAGGATATTTTTGGTGGGGTGGTAACAGCCACAAAAATATGAAATTGAAAGTATTCTAAGATTCAATTTTAAATAAATGGTAGTATTTGTTTCTTTTTTTAAACTGAATAATCTTTTATTTATTATATACCGCACAGTTTCTTTATTCATTCATCTGCCTATGGACGCTTAGGTTGATTCTGTATCTTGACCATTGTGAATAATGCTAACATGAACACAGGAATGCAGACATCCTCAAGGTGGGCTGAGTTCATTTTCTTTGGATGTGTAACCAGGAGAATTCCTGGATAATATAATAGTCCTAAAAACAAAAGAGCTTCTATATTGTTTCTTTACATAATGACCATTCCAATTTACATTCCCAACAGTGTGTTTTTTTTTCCACACCCTCTCCATACATGTTGTCTTTTCTCATTTTTACAATAGCCATGTTAAGAATGAAATGATATCTCATTGTAATTTTAATGTAATTTGCATTTCCCTGATTATTAGTGATGCTGAGCACTTTTTCACATACCTGATCTTTTTTATTTCTTCTTTTGAAAAATGTAAATTCAGGTCATTTGTCCCATATTATAAATTGGATTATGTTTTATTTTTGCTATTGAGTTTTTGTGAGTTCCTCATAAATTTTGGATGTTAACCTCTTATCAGATATATGGTTTACAAATACTTTCTTCCAATCTTTAGCTAAATTATATACCACAAAAAGTAGGATTTATCTCTGGCATGCAAGGTTGGTTTAACTATGCAAATCAATCAATGTGATATATAATATTAACGGAATAAAAGATAAAAATCACATAATTTCAATAGATGCAGAAAAAATGACAAAATTGGACATCTTTTCATAATAAAAACCCTGAAAAATTTATACAAGATGATGTTCTTGACATAATAATGATGATTTGTGTAGAACTTATTGCTAACAGCATAAAAATTGGGAAAAACTGAAATCATTTCTTCTATGATCTGATACAAGGCAGAGGTACTCACTTCTTCACTTTTTTTTTTTTAACATAGTACAAGTACTAGAAAGAGCACTCAGACAAAAAAGAAGAAAGAAAGAAAGAAAGCAAAGGCATCTAGAAAAAGAGAAGTAAAATTAGGCCTGTTTACAGATTCTACGATTCTATAGGTAGAAAACTCTAAAGACTCCATGCATACACACACACACACATGCAGACACACATTCACACACATACACAAACTGTTAGAACTAGTAAATAATTCCAGTAAGGTAGCAGGATACAAAACCAACATACAAAAATCAGTTGCATTTAATTACACTGATAAAAACAGATCTGGAAGAAAACATAAAGAAAACAATTCCGTTTATAATAGCATCAAAAAAGAATAAAAACATAGGAATAAATTTAACCAAACAAGTTAAAAATTTTTACACTGAAAACTATAAAACATTCATTAAATAAATCAAATAAGTTACAAATAAATGAAAAGATGGCTCATGTTTATAGTTTAGAAGAATTAATATTGTTAAAATGACCATACTGCCTTAACAATATAGAGATTCAGTGCAATCCCTATCAAAATCTTAATGACTTTTTTTTTAAAAATAGAAAAGGACAATGCTAAAATTTTTATGAAACCACAAAAGACTCTGAATAGATAAAATAATCTGGAGAGGAAAAAAAGTTGGAGACATCACACATCACACTTACTGATTTCAACTTACATTATAGAACTATGATAATCAAAACAATACAGTGGTGGCATAGAAACAGGCCCAAGGATCAGTGAAACAGAGTAGAGAACCCAGAAATGAATCCGAGCATGTACAGTCAGCTAATTTTCACGAGGTCACCAAGAAGACACCATAAGAAAAGGATAATCTCTTCAGTAATGGTGTTGGGAAAACTGGATATACATACACAAAAGAAGGGTTTAACCCCTTACCTTACACCATACGCTAATGTCAAATAAAAAGTGAATTTAAAACCTGAGTATCAGACTTGAAACTATACAATTCCTGAAGGAAAGCCTAAGGGAAAAGCTCCCTGATATGCACCTTGGCAATAATTTTTCTGGATATCACACCAAAACCGCAGGCAACAACAAGAAAACCTGGACAAATGCTCTGAAATCTAACTAAAATGCTTCTGCACGGCAAAGAGACCCATCAAGAAAATGAGAAAATCCAAAGGCTTTTTAAAGGTTCTCAAACAACAAGATTAATTGAAAGATTAATATGAATTTTACTTATACTTAGTCCATAATCAATTTCAATGAAATATAAAATGACTAAAATCTTAAATTGTAATTAAGGTAACCCTCCCCTACTACTTTTTCTGACCTTTATTACTTACATTCCTATTTCTCCATTGTCATATTTAATAATTATTTCTTTTCTATAACCATAATTTCCATCATGCTTTCTTTAGTTTTATGTTTAAGTTGATTCATCTTTTCTCCCATTTTTTTCACTCATTTATTGGCGAGTGGGAATTAACTAATAAGTCTTTTACTGAAAAAAAACTCTTGAAAGCTATATCCCTTGAGTTCCTAATGTTAAAAAACATGCCTGTGTTCTTTGTATTTGAATAACCATTTGGCTTATTACTTTTTGCTATGCTTACTTTTTAACATTTTATTTTTTAATAATTATAGGCTCACAAAACATCGCAAAAATAGTCCATGGAGTCCCTTGAGCCATTCACCCAATTTCTCCCAATGAGGACATCTTATATTAATCTGGAATAAGATCAAACCTGGGACATTGGCGTTGGCACAATACAGTTAACTGGACTACAGTCTTTGTTCAGTTGTTACCTGTTTTTCATGCATATATTTGTATGTGTGTGTGGTGTGTGTGTGTGTGTGCACACGGATATACACAATTTGATCCTGAGTGTTAGAACCACCACCATCAGTAGAGAGAGCTGAGTCATTGCTTTGGACCAACGGTCCCCAACCTTCTTGGCACTAGGGGCAGGATACTTGGAAGATAATAGTTTTATGGACAGGAGCAGTGGAGATGGTTTTGAGATGAAACTGTTCCACCCCAAATCATCAGGCATTAGTTAGGTTCTCATAAGGAATGGACAACCTAGATCCCTTGCATGCACAGTTCACAAAAGTGTGCTCACTCCTGTGAGAATAGAATGAATGGCTGATCTGACAGGAAGTGAAGCTCGGGTGATAATGCTTGCTCACCTGCCACTTGCCTAATTCCTAACAGGTCATGGACCAGTACAGCTCCATAGCCCTGGGGGTGGGGGACCCGTGCTTTAGAGAATCTCCCACTGCTGCCCATTGTATTTCCATCTCTGTTTCCTGGCAACTACTAATGTGTTCTCAATCTCCATATCCTTCTCACTTAATAAAGTTATATATGTGGACTCATGTGGCATATAAAACTGGAGATTGACTTTTTCACTAAGCATAATTCCCTGGATATTAATTTTTACAAGCATCAAAAATTTCTTCTTTTTTATTGCTGAATACTTTTCCATGATATGGACGTCCCATGTTTTGTTTAACAATTCAGTCATTGAAAGACAGCTTGGTTGTTTCCAGTTGAGGGCTATTCTGATTAAAGCTGCTATGACCATCGTGAATGGATTTCTGTGTCACTATCGGGTTTCCTTTCTTTACAATAAATGTCGAAAAGTGCAATTGCTGAGTTGTATAATAAGCGTTTTTATAAAAAATCTGACAAAGTGTTTTCTGGAATGGCTTTGCTACTTTCCATTTCTACAAGCAATGCAGGAGTGAGCCAGTGGCTCGCAGCTTCACCAGCAGTGGGTATTGTAACCTTTCTGGCAGGTGTGTCCTGGTATTTCACAGTGATTCTCATTAATGTTTTCTAAATACCTAAAGATATTGGGCATCTTTTCAAACCTCTGTAGTGAAATGGCTATTTGTACCTGTCGCCAAGTTTCTAATTGGATAGTGTATTGTTATTGTTGTTTTATACTTTAGAGTTTTGAGAGGTCTTTAAGCTCTTTATATATTCTGCATACAAATTCATTGAAAGATTCGTTGTTCACAAATATTTTCTCCAAGCTTTTGCTTGTTTTTTCATCCTTTCTTATGGTCCTTTGCAGAAGAAACGTATTTTAATTTCAAAGAAGCTCAATTTAGCAAATTTGTGATGTAAGGACCATGCCGTTACTGCCACATCTAAGAATTCTTCACATAGTCCAGGTAAAAATGTTCAAAATTGCTTTAGTTTTAATTGTTCTAGGCCCTTTGCTTTTCCATGCAAAGTTCAGAATAAGCTTATCTATCTCTACAAAAACGTTCTTGCTGGAGTTTTGATAGGCATTGCATGAAACATGTAGATAAATTTAGGGAGAAATGACATCTTTTTATATGTTGAGTCTTCCAGTTGATGGACCCCACCTGTTTCCTGTTTTTTTAGAGCTTAGACTTCATCAGTGTTTTATAATTTTCAGCACTCGGCCTTTGACATGTTTTGTCTGATTTATACTTAAGTATTTCATTGTGTTTCTTTTTCATCATCTTTATTTTATAAAGGAAGGAAATGGCACTCAGGTAATTGGAAGTGAAGTTCCAGTTAAAACTCTGCTTTCCAGACACAAAGGCTGCCGTTGCCCCTCTGCCCGGCTGCCACTCCCTCAGGAAAGCATTTGTAATTGCAAAGCATCTCTTTGCCTGGGGAGAATTCCAGGCACTGAAGCAAGCTAGAGCATGGGCTGTTTTTGAGTGGGGAGGGGGCTGCAGAATGTGGCGGCCTTGAGTAGGGCCTCTGAACAACAGCTGCAGGCTCACCCTCACCTTTCACAAATTCTTCATTTCATTCTCACTTAGGAACCGCAGACTTTCTAGAAACATCTGGGTTGTCCTAGGGATTCTGCCAGTGGCTAAAGAGGTCATAGGTTTTAAAAGAGAAGGAAGGTAGCTTGTAGGACACAGGGAATCAGTCTCCAGTCTCCTTAAATGTTCTCTTAGGATTCAGAGACACTCAAACCAGAGAGAAGGATGATCTCACAGCTCTGATAAGGCACTGTGTGCCTACGCTCGGTTTGAGTAAACATTTGGATGTGGAATTTTCACTTTCATCAGCAGTTTACTTGCACAGAACACATCTCCTGAATGGCTTCGGGGTGTCCGGAAGAGGAGGTGCAACATGTTACAGAGACCAGTGTGTCACGAGTGAGGGAGGCGTAAATCTGTGCACCGCGTGGGATCATCCACACAGCCTATGACATGGAGACGCCTCTGCAGCCTGAGAGTCCACTCCCTGGGAACCACAGGGATGTGGAATAGAGAATCAGACACATGTGAGAGTGTGTATATACATATATGTAACTTTTGTCTGATGTGTGGTTCACTAGTTTTTATTTGAATTCTTTTCTTTATTTTATAATTACACTGGCCCTACTCTTTCCTTGTGGACATGAAACCTAACGTCTCAGTGCTAATTGGAGATGTCTAATGGGAAAACCACACATTCTACCAGTGTCCACCACAATAAGCCTTTCCAGTAATTGATGTACTCCAGTGGGTCACATTTCATTACACGAGGTGACTTCATAAACCGATTTGACAGGTTGTGTGACCACATGATTCATCAACTTCAAAAGCAGGTTTGGGTGGCAACTGGAGGAGCAGCAATGCAAGTCACTTTAAAGCGGGTGCATAGGAGAGAGTAATTTGCATTATTTCATAAATAGTTAAACACTTTGATATCTACACCAGGAAAAAATGTACTTGCAGCTCACATTCTATCTCAATGCATAAAATGGGGCCATGTGTATCACAGACGAGCTAGGAATAGGGAAACGTTTTAGACACATATTCCATTTCCTGTGGACTTTGGGGGAAAAGCAAATGCTCTCTCCTTAATTCTCAGTGAAAACTGTTGGTAGGATTTTCAGTATATGGAAGAATAAGACCACAAAAATCTTCATATTTACTTTGTAAATCTCCTGAGGTCTTCTCTGTTAAAAAAAAAAATGATGCCACATTGCTACTTATAAAGTGATTCTATATGGGGAAAACAGATAATATTCAAGTTAATTATTATGTTGTGAAATTTATTCATTGGTATTTTGGATTGATAAATTGGATTTTGGTACTTTTATCTTTTTCAAATTTGAATCAATGTAGATAAATAATTACAGTAATAAAAGATACATTTTCTAGTTTGAATATGTTGTAAAAGTTAGTTTCTCTAATAAAGAAATATACTCAGGATTCTATATCATCTACAAGTAAGATAAAGCTATAAATTAAAATGGCTTTATTACTCTTTTTATTATTATTATACTTTAAGTTCTGGGGTGCATGTGCAGATCTTGCAGGATTGCTACATAGGTATACACATGCCGTGGTGGTTTGCTGCCTCCATCACCCTGTCCTATACATTAGGATCCCTCCCTAAACCCCCCAGCCCTTGCTATTCCTCCCCTAGTCCCCCACCCCCAAACAGGCCCCAGTGTGTGATATTCCCCTCCTTGTGTCCATGTGTTCTCATTGTTCAACACCCACTTATAAGTGAGAACATGTGGTGTTTGGATTTCTGTTCTTGTGTCAGTTTGCCGAGAATGATGGTTTCCAGCGTCATCCATTCCCTGCAAAGGACATGAATTCATCCTTTTTATGGCTGTATAGTATTCCATGGTTTTTTATTACTTTTTAGAGATAATTTTTTAGGTAATACATTCCAAATATCATTTGTTCTACTCAGTGATATTCATTAGCTAGCTGAGGTCTGATGAATAGATTTGGAAGAATGAAACTTTGAAGCAATATACTATTAAAAAACGATCTAGGATTTTTTTGTGTGTGTATGAAAAAGCATTATTTTCTTGACTACCATTGACATAAAACACAGATGATATACAAACGTCCCAAAAGTCAGACATATTGGAAAAGGAAGAATAAACAGGAAAATACCTAAATCTGCCACAGATGATGCCAATTTTCCAATCCCTGGATGTAGTTCCATAAGGCAATAAATTTTATAATAGCCCCGTTCACCTAGGATGTGAGTGCATTGAAAGTAAAATGAACCTGGGGTGATGTGGCTCCAGGTCCCAACCTCGAACCACCAGGAGACTCCTCGAGTCCAATTGATGCACATGACTCATGAGCCTGATCCCTGTCCCTGCATGAGAAGCAAATGATTTGTGTTGTCTTTGATTTCTAGTACTGATGTCGAAGATGGCCCTGATTTGATGTTAGAAGCTCAGCTATTTCAGGGTGGTTCCATCTCTCCAGCACTCTCTGATGCATTCATATCCACCATCCCATGTTTGGGGGTGGTTCTATCCAACCAGCACTCACAGATAAATTCATATCCATCATTCCCATTCATATCCATCATTCCCTGTTTTGGGGGTGCTTCTATCCCACCAGCATCCTCTAATGCATTCAAATCCATCATCCCCTGTTTTTGGGGTGGTTCCATCCCTCCAGCACCCTCTGATGCATTCCTATCCATCATCCCTTGTTTTGGGGGGGGTTCATCCCACCAACACCCTCTGATGCATTTGTATCATCATCCCCTGTTTTGGGGTGATTCCATCCCTCCAGCACCCTCTGATGCATTCCTATCCATCATCTTCTGATCTTCCTCACACACCCGTTGTTCCCTGAAGATTTTCTGCTCCTGGTTTTCCTCTCTGTCCCCATGTTTCCCTTGTCCTAAGTGACCTCAAAGTTCCCAAGACTCACTCTCAACCATAGCAGTCGACCACGTGTAGCTGAGCCACACAATGCATGCTCATGTCCTGGCTTAGAATCCTACCACCACTTCAATCCCTCACCAACGCATTTATTCATTGACCTCAGCCTCCTGTGGTCATCACTTCTTTCTGTCCCATTATGCCTATTGTTTGACCTCACTGAGGCTTACATCACACTCCCAAGAGAGTATACAATCAACCCAGTGCCTCTGTTGTACCTACTCTAGAAAACGACCTTGTGTTTCACATAATAAGTCTGCTGAGGAGCACCCATCTATTTTGCCATGTTGCTATCCCACTGCTTCCACCCATGAAGTGCTAGCCCTTGATAATTTCATGTGCCTGCTTTCTCTGGACAACACCAAGAATTTTAAAAAATCACAATTTTAAAAAATTTTATTTAAATTTTTCAATCCCTGGATGCAGTTCCATAAGGCAATAAATTTCATCATAGTCCTGTTCGCCTAGGATGTGAGTATATTGAAAGTAAAATGCATCTGGGGTGATGTGGCTCCAGCTCCCAACTCCAAACCACCAGGAGACTAACCTGTCTCTGCACGTTCACACATGACCACCTTCCTAATCAGTCTAGGAAAGCCATGTCTTCTCAGGGCGTATAGAACTGTCGTGAACTTCAGATGGAAGTGTGAAACATCTCTACCTACCTGAAAGGCAAAAGAAGATTAAAGAAAAAAAAATTAAGAGAGAAGGGTGTGAAACACAGACATGAATCTCTACAAATGCCATGCAAAATAAATAGCTGCTCAAATCGCTGAGCCCAGGAAGGTGCCGTCCACATTGGCTGTGGGCAAAGATGAGCTTCAAGAACAAGACCAATGCCATGCCACACTTTTGATAAGAAACCAAAGCTGGGCAAGAGGAGGAGTAACTGCATGCATACACTATCTCTCAGTACTTTGATTTCTAGTACTGCTGTACTAAAGCCAACAGGAAAAGAACAGGAAGACAAATTATGTACATGGACATCGGCTTGACTACAATTGATGGGGAATGAATGCCAAGTGACTCCATAGAAATCTGCCTCCTTACAAACTACACGTGCGTCTGCAGCTCACCAAGCAGCTTGGAATGCAGAACAGTAAATGGAGACAGGTCCCAGACTAAGAAAGGCAACACATTTCATAAGAAATCGTTTTGAGTCAAAAAGTTTCCTCTGGCCGAGGGCAGGCCTCACTGTTCTTCCATGCATAATTCTTTATTTTATTTTTTTTTATTGCATTTTAGATTTTGGGATACCTGTGAAGAACATGCAAGATTGTTGCATAGGTACACACATGGCAGTGTGATTTTCTGCCTTCCTCCCCTTCACCTATATCTGGCATTTCTCCCCATGCTCTCTCTCCCCAACTCCCCACTTCCGACTGTACCTCCCCTATTTCCACCCAACAGACCCCAGTGTGTGATGCTCCCCTTCCTGTGTTCATGTGTTCTCATTGTTCAACACCCGCCTGTGAGTGAGAACATGCAGTGTTTGATTTTCTGTTCTTGTATCAGTTTGCTGAGAATGATGGTTTCCAGGTTCATCCATGTCCCTACAAAGGA
>NW_016107500.1:2821360-2837642 GCF_001604975.1 Cebus imitator | reverse complement strand
AGGAATCACTACACTGTCTTCCACAACAGTGTAAAAGTGTTCCTATTTCTCCACATCCTCTCCAGCATCTGTTGTCTCCAGATTTTTTAATGATCGCCATCCAAGCTGGCGTGAGATGGTATCTCAATGTAGTTTTGATCCAGATATGAGTTTATATTCAAAATCACGAAAAAAGTAAAAAGAAAAATGGAGTGAGTATAGTTAAAGACAGAATAAGCAGAGTCAACAATTGCAGAATAGAAAGTCACAGGAACAAGGAAAGGCCGGTCCCACTGCTGAATATTTACCGCTCTGTCCAATGTCTGAGCAGAGTGGCATTGGGAAACTCAAAGATATGGAAAATAACTTTTAAAAGGATTAATTTAAAACCGTGAATGGAGTGAAAATGATTTTAAGTAGAGTCAAAGCAGATTCAACCTCCTTGACCCAGATTTGATAACTCAAGCTGTGGATGTTTCTGCACTATGATTCCCACATATGAAAACAAGCATTAGGAGCCCTGAAGAGCCGAATACAATGAACAACTCATCGGAGTGACAGGAAAAGGAGATGAGAAGACATATGGCCTTGCACATTTTATAATCGAGTTTCCAGTTAAAGTGGACTGTATTATGGTGAGGAAACAAAAGATGCTATGATTATTTTTATAAAACCAACATAACTGTGATACCAGAAGCTGTCAAGGACACACACACACAGAGACACACATGCATACACTCTGACCATCAGAACAACCAACAGAACAACCTCACTGCAAATATCGGTGTAAAATTCCTCAATAAATTATTAATAAGGAGAATTAAGCAGTGCTTCAAATACCTAACAATGTTCATGAATAAAAAATTCAATTATATGTATTTATTAACTAATCAATTAAATGTTGACTTAAAGTAATATAAATTATTGCAACTGATGCTAGTGTGGTATTTAGTAAAATTTAACATCAATTTAAATATAAATAAATTAAACAAAAATATTATTGAAATGAACATACAAATATCTTCCAAAACATAAAAATGTCTGGCCAGAGGTGCAGGCAGATGCATCTTGAAAGATAAGAGATGTGTTCTATATTGGGCAATAACTTCTAGTTATCCTTTAGCTAATTTGACCATAGACATGGCCCAGAGAACTAGGAGCATGGAGGGTTCACACTAGACCTCAGTGCAGACAAGAGCTCAAAACATGAAGTCAGAGTAAACCCCACCTCAACAAATTGGTGCTCACACCAGGTTATCTCCAGGAAACAGGCAAACTGAAGAGTAAAAGCAGAAGATTGTACAAAAGGGACCCCCCAGGGGTTTCTGGCCTTGACCCGTCCACAGCTATTAAAGAACCCTTGGGAGAGCCAAGTGATAGGAAACCCCAGGTAATGCTGAGGATCTTAGAGCAGAAAAGAAGGGTCCTGACCTCCTGCCAGGATCCCCGGAGGATGCTGCTGGGGCGACCCCGACATCCACAGGGGTCAGCTGTCACCCAGTGGACATGGTGATGAGGAAGTGTAGACAGAGAGCGCCTGAGGTCCATCCTTCACAGGCATCACTGACTGTTGCAGAGGGTCCCTCATT
Source organism: Cebus imitator (assembly GCF_001604975.1). NCBI lineage: Eukaryota > Metazoa > Chordata > Mammalia > Primates > Cebidae > Cebus > Cebus imitator. The sequence continues at coordinate 2,836,074 of NW_016107500.1, read as the reverse complement.
CTTCGGAGGTGAAGGCAGAGAAGGCAACGACCACCACAGGAAGGCTGTCAACACCAGGGATGGGAGCACCCACGTGGGTCGGCCTTGCCATGTGCCAGGCACAGTTGGAAATATCTTATATACAATACTTTGAATAACAGGACTTTGAGCCAGTCTTATTTTTATTTTCGTTCTACAGACTCACGCCTTCTATGTGCTCATGCACTGTGGTGGCGCCTGTTTTCATCATTCATTCCTCTTGGACTATGGCCACCTCAAGATGCGTTCTGTGCGTACCTTCATCCACTGCTTGCTCTGAGTATTTTCTAGCTCAGCCTCTCAACATACATACCCATTGGCACATCTCCTCTTTGTTTGCCAGCCCAGATCGTGGACGTGAGCCAGCCCATGGTCTGGTTGCCCTTGGTTCAATGTCTGCCCCAATGAACAAAGGACTGGAGGGTTAGTCTCGGGATAAAATGAGCCTAGGTCTTCTGCAACAATAGGGCAGCCAGATAAATGCTCACCGTGTCTGGTGTGGTCCATGCAGACTTTATCTTAAAGATGAGGAAGGTAATACAGAGAGGGGAAGCAACAGGTGGAAGGTCACCACTAACTCACAAACCCGGTTTCAGCATCTTAAAAACTATAGAGTCATTATTGGAACTAGATGTCTAAAACAGATGACCATTTTCCACTGCGATGTTTTGACATCCTTTAACCACTTTCTGGTTCATCTCTCTTTCCAGTAGTATCAGATTATGATTTATAGCACTATGGTATTTTTATTTTTTAAATCTGAAGTAGTCAAATAGGCTTCTATCTCTGAACCACGTAAGAGTTGGCTTTTGGAGGCTATGAAGAAATACCTGACACTCAGTATTGCTTTGCTGTCTAAAAGGAAAAAGAGCATTTTCATATGCCTACCTCCACCTGCCACATCAAATACTGTCAGAAAATAAGTCTGATTTTTACTCAGTAGTTTGGAGAAAGAAATAAATTTTAGTAACATAAAGTTTGCGGTCATGTTAAAAAATTTAATTTACGAATGATTTACCAAGTTTAGAAGGATGTTATCTCTTCGACTATTCTAGTTACTTCTAGGAGACACACAATTTAGATTTACAAATCGACTCAAAAACAGTATCAGATAAGTTTATCTGTTTTCTAGAGCGCTGTCACCTGGTCAATTCATGTTCAGTAGTTAATCTAATTGAGAAAATAACTAGCAAATAAAAATCCTCTCATCCAATTCCAAGTAGGCATTTAGATTCGTGACATTCTTGGAGATCTCCTTGTTAGGATCCCTGTGAATACAATATAAACTTCTACACAGGCAGTCTCTGAGATGATACATTCTCATCTTGAGTATTTTAGGAAATGGAGATCGTCTTATGTGTAAGGAAACCAAAATCTACTTTAAAAAACTGTTTTCTAGATCACCCTTTATTCTAATTTATTTGAGAATACAGAGGGTCCCTGTAATAGAAATTATACTAATAATTATTTAATGTCTTCTGACATTTCCTTATGAGTTATGTAAATAAAATCATAAATAATTAAATCCATTATGTGACATTAGTAGCAATCACTCAAAATATTTTCTCCTAAATGAGAGTAAACCCATTTCAAGAAGTTTAGCCAATATCTTCGAAAAATGTTACGCCTTGTTTCCCTCTAAAAATCTAGGCAATTCTATTTAGAGAATTGTTAAATATAAAATCAGTTCAAAAAGAGCCCCCTGGAGATTTTTTTGAAGTTAAACACATACTGTGTATTTAATTTGTGTATATATTAAGAGACACAATCCCTTTATTTGTTTATTTAGTTTGGAATAAACTGCAGGCGCACCTATTAGAGTTCTAATTGATTTGCACTTGTTTTCAACTGAAGACTTTAAAACCAACAGCAGCGTATTCCAAAATTTAGCTTGGAGTGCCCTCTGCTGTTCTTAAGACAATAATACAAACACAGGTTAAATTTATTTTCTATTTAAAAGTTTACTTAAACAAATTGTTGATAGCCTTATAACTTTAATCATATAATCATGAATGTATGCTCTACATAGGGTCATTGGAAAGATGATTGCTTAGTAAATTATGACATATGTAATTAAAAATTCTTTCCAGATAGATAGTTGATGTTGATAATAGAAAGGCAGATGATGGAGAGATGATAGATACCTAGATATATAATAGGTAGAAGGATAAATATGTAGATTTGTATTACAAAGCCAGTATATCCAAGCTTATATGTCCAATTTCTGATATAAAAATAAATTTTCCAGTGTCTCATATTAAGCTGGATATTGTAACTAATATAATGTAGCACTGGATTGAATTGTGTCCCCTTAAAAATGTATATATTGGAGTTCTAACCCTCAGTACCTTAGAAGGCGACCTTATTTGGAAGTAGGATTGTTGCAGGTGTAATTACTTAAGATGAGGTCAGACTGTAACAGCATGAGCTCTAATCTGATATGTGTGGTGTCCTTACAAAAAGGGGAAATTTAAACACAGAGACACACAGAGAAGCACACAGGACGAACACCATGGAAGGCGGAGGACTGAGGGGATATGCCTACAAGCCAAGGAACCCCAAGGATTGCCAGTGAACCCCAAGGATTGCCAGTGGACCCCAAGGTGAGTGGAAGGGCCCAGAGTAGATTCTCCCTCAGCCTCAGAAGGAACCTGTTATCATCTTGAGTTTGGACTTCTGGCTTTTAGAACTGTGAGATCATACATTTCTGTTGTTCTAAACTACCCAATTTGTGATACTTGGCAATGCCAGCTCTGGGAAACTAATACAAATCAAAGTTAGAAATGCAAAATCAGCGTCTCATTATAATTGAGAGGATTCGAAACCCAGTGCAATGATCCCATTTGTTGGAGCCAGGGGTGAGCCAGGATCTCTGCCTCCGGTGCCTGCAGGGATGCTTCTCCACAGTCCTGCTGGGTCGGGCCCTCATCACCACTAACCACACAGGACAAGAGGACACTCAAAGACATAGCTGGGCAGGTTGGAAGGGGCTGATCTTGAACTAAAACACAGATGCAGCTGATCACCAGAACCATGCCTTTTCTGCAGGCCCATGCTCTCTCTACTAGCTCACGTGCAGATACATATTCACACACACACACACACACACACACACACACACACACACACACACACAGTTATTCACACAGCTGGGTGACCAGAAAAACCAGAGTTTAAATTTACATCGCATCAAGAACAATTGCCATGTATCTATTGCAGCCATTTTTGCTTCCAGCAGTAGAGACTTCATTGCCTTATCTATTGCCGGGGTATTTTATATGTCTTATGTGTCACTTCTGCCCAGAAACCCTTCTCACAGCAGATGAAGCTGCAGATATGAAGACTGTGACAGCCATGAGCTTGCTTCCTAATTATGATGTGACTATATCAGTGAATATTTGGACTTTCTAAGTTCCCTGTGGCTGCCTACAAAAACCAAATCACTTAAAACCACATTTTTAGGATCACACAGTTCCTGTTATTCATGATTACACATACTGCTGCAATACATTATGTGTGTGTACATATATATATGTGTATATGTGTATATAGATCATATACACAAATGTGCTATATATCTGCATTACAGGTATTATGCATTAAAATAGTATTTATAATCATGAATGTGTGTATATGTATTAGTCTGTTCTCACATGCTGCTATAAAGAACTACCTGAGACTGGGTAATTTATGAAGAAAGAGAGGTTTAATTGACTCAGGCCTGCAGGCTTAACTGGAAACATGACTGACAGGCCTTAAGAAACTCACACTCATGGTGGAAGGTGAAGGGAAAACAAGAACCTTCTTCATATGGTGTCAGGAGACAGAGATGGAGGGGATGTTCCACACACATTTAAAACATCAGATCTCATGAGAACTCACTCACTATCATGAGACCAGCAAGGGGGAAATCCACCCCATGATCCAATCACCTCCCACCAGGCCCCTCCTCCAATTCAACATGAGATTTGATCAGGGACACATACCCAAACCATACTATTCCTCCCCTGGCCCATCCCAAATTTCATGCCCTTCTCACATTACAAAACGCAATGATCTTTTCTCAACAGTCCTTCATTCTTAACTCATTTCAGCATTAACTCAAAAGTCTACAGTCCAAAGTTTCATCTGAGACAAAGTAAGTCTCTTTACCTATAAGCCTATAAAATCAAAAACAAGTTAGTTACTTCCAAGATACAATGAGGGTATAGGCATTGGGTAAATGCTCCCACTCCAAATGAGAGAAAATGGCAACAACAAAGGAGTTACAAGGCTTCATGCAAGTTTGAGAACCAAGAGAGCAGTCTTTAAATCGTAAAGCTCCAAAATAATATCCTTTGACTCCATGTCTCACATCCAGGGAATGCTGTTGCAAAAGGCGAACTTCCAAGGCCTTGGGCAGCTCCATCCCTGTGGCTCTACAGGGTACAAGCCCCAGAGCTGCTGTCATCAGATGGTGTTGAGTGCCTGGGGCTTTTTTAGGCACACAGTGTAAACTGTTGGTGGATCTGCCATTCTGGGGCCTGGAGGACAGTAGCCCTTTTCTCACAGCTCCACTAGGCAGTGCCCTAGTGGCAACTTTGTGTAGAGGCTTGAACTCTACATTTCGCTATTGCACTCCCCTGGCAGAGGTTCTCTATGAGGGCCCCATTCCTACAGAAGACTTTGGCTTGGATATCTAGGGACTTCCATACATTCTCTGAAATCTAGGCAGAGGCTCCAAAACCTCAATTCTTACCTTGTGTACACCTGCAGGTCTAAGACCACTTGGAAGTTGCTGAGGCTTAGAGCTTGTGCCCTCTGAAGCAACAACCCAGGCTATACACTGGCCCCATTTATCTGTGACTGAAGCTGGGGCCGCTGGGACACAGGCACCATGTCACGAGGCCACACAGGTCAGCTGGGCCCTGAGCACGGCTCAAAAAACCATTCTTTCATCCTAGACCTCCAGGCCTGGGATGGGAGAGACTGTTACAGAGGTATTTGACATGCCCTGGAGACATTTTCCCCATTGTCTTGGCTATTAACATTCCATTCCTCTTTACTTACGCATATTTATGCAGCAGGCTTCAATTTCTCCCTGAAAATAAGTTTTTATTTTCCACTACATGGTCAGATTGCAAATTTTCCAAACTTTTATGTTGTGCTTCCTGTTTAAAGATAAGTTCTACCTTCAGAGTGTCTCTTTTTTGATGATCATACACTTTTAGAAACAGCCAGGTCACATCTTGAATGCTTTCCTGCCTAGAAATTTCTTCGGCCAGATATGCTAAATCATCTCTCTCAAGTTCAAAGTTCCATAGATCTCTAGGGCAGGGGCAAAATGCCACCAATCTCTTTGCTAAAGCATAGCAAGAGTGACCTTCACTCTAGTTCCCAATAAGCTCCTCATCTCCATCTGAGACCAACTCAGCCTGGGCTTCATTGTGCATGTTATTATCTGCATTTTTGTCAAAACCATTAGACAAGTCTCTGGGAAGTTTCAAACTTTCCCACATTTTCTGTCTTCTTCTGAGCCCTGAAAGCTGTTCCAACCTCTGCCCATTACTCAGCTCCAATGTCACTTCCACATCTTCAGGTACCTTTATAGCAGTCCCTACTCTTCTGGTAACAATTTTCGGTATTAGTTTGTTCTCACACTGCTATAAAGAACTACCTGAGACTGGGTAATTTATAAAGAGAAGAAGTTTAATTGACTCACAGTTCTGCAGGCTTAACAGGAAGCATGACTGGGAGGCTTCAGAAACTTACAATCATGGCAGAAGGCAAAGAGAAAGCAGGCACCTTCTTTACATCGCAGCTGAGAAGAGAGAGAAAGGGGGAGGGGGTGCCACACATTTTAAACCATCAGATTTCCTGGGAACTCACTCACTATCACAAGAACAACAAGGGGGAAACCCACCCCCATGATCCAATCACCTCCCGCCTGAACCCTGCTCCAATTCAATGTGGGATTTGAGCACATTCAAACCATATCAGTAGGTACCAAAGACATCAGCTTATATGAGTGAGCATCTATAAAGAAAACGTCTTGACATGACATTACTAGCAAAAGCATGTCTGCTTTTTAATTTTTGAAAGTTAGTAACAAAGAATCACCCCGAAGGCTGTGATAATTTCTACTCACTTTAACCACACATGAGAATGTCATCAAAAGCAAAAATTGACAAATGAGGTATATTTAAATGGAAGAGCTTCTGCATACCAAAATAAATGGTTAACAGAGTAAACAACCTACAGAATGGGAGAAAATGTTGGCAAATCATGCATCTGAAAAGGTCTAATATCCAGCATCTATAAAGAACTTAAACAAATTTACAAGAATAAAACAAACAGCCCCATTAAGAAGTGGGAAAAGAACATGAACAGACACTTTACCAAAGAATACAGACATGCAGCCAAAATGCATATTAAAAAAAGCACAATATCACTGATTATTAGAGAAATACAAATCAAAATCACAAGGAGAAACCATCTCACACAAGTCAGAATGGATATTAAAATGTCAAAAAATAACAGATGCTGGTGAGGTTGTGGAGAAAAGGGAGCACTCATATACTGTTGATGCAAGTGTAGTTCAACCATTGTGAAAAGCAGTGTGGCCATTTCTCAAAGAGCTAAAAGCAGAAATACCTTTCAACCCAGCAATCTGATTACTGAGCATATACTCAGAGGAATATAAATCATTCTACCAAAATGACAAATAGACATAAATGTTCATTGCAGCACTCTCCACAACAGTAGAGACATGGAATAACCTAAATGCCCATCAATGACAGACAGAATAAAGGAAATGTGGTACATATACATCATGGAACACTACACAGCTGTGAAAAAGAATGAGATTATGTTCTTTGCAGGAATATGAATAGAGCTGGAGTTCATTATCCATAGCAAACTCATACAGGAACAGAAAACCAAATATTGCATATTCTCACTTACAAGTGGGAGCTAAATGATGAGAACACATGGACACAAAGAGAAAGACACACACTAGGGCTTCCCTGAGGGTGGAGAGTGGGAGGAGGGAGAGGCAGAAAAAATAACCACTGTGTACTAGGCTTAATACCTGGGTGACAAAATAATCTGTACAACAAACCCCTGTGACACGAGTTTACCTATACAACAAACCTGAGCATGTATCCATGGACTGAAACAAAAGTTAAAAAAATATGTCCCAAAAGTAAAGTTCAAAGAGGTGGTATGGAAGCAGGTTGAGAGGCACTGGAAGGGCTGGTTTCAGTCCATCTCAATGTAGCCAAGTGGCAGCTACGTTTCCAGACTCCCCTTCCTCGTAGGACTGAACACAAGGACTTTGCATACGATCTGGGGGACCATGGAGTGGGTGGCTGCTGAAGGATGTGTGCTGAGCCTGGTGCTTGCTGTATCTGGTCTGCAGCTTCCTTGTCTACACGGGCAGTGGTTAGGACCACACTCCCCATGGCCTTGTTGTGCCTACCCAAGGCCTGAACATGTGTGCAGCGGGAACTTGTTATTCGTTTTCATTCTCCCTGCAGTAACCAGTGTCCCTTTACCATCTACCGACCCTGCCCTTGGGCTCCCTGTGGCTTTCTGGCCATCACCTGCCCTATGGATCCCCTGTTTCCTGCATTTGTCCAGACTGAACTTTTCTCAAAGGTGCCATGCTCCCTCTCACCTCAGCACTGTCCACAGTTCAAAGGCTCCACACACAAAAAAGAGGATATGGGCCTTCTCTTCCTTTCTGTGGTTCAGTCTACCTGATCTTGACTTCTTGATCAGGTTTATTCCCAGATCTGATTCCTGCCATGATCCCGCGTGGAACCGTGGTACTTTCAGAAGGTCATGAATCTGCCTTTGTAATTGTAACCCTGCTGGAATGATTACTTGATTATGGTTCATTTGCTCCCAGCCTGTAAACTTGAGATCAGCTTATTTGTGCTTTAATGGTAGCACTGGTTTCCACGCTGTGCCTGCTATCAGTAGGTACCAGGGAACAGAGAATAAACCAGCAAGTTCTATGTTCTGAAAATCCACTTGAGTGACTATGTTAGCTAGAAAGATTTGGGGAAATAAATTACTGTCTCAGTTCATTAGGGTTGCTTTAACAAAATGCCAAAACTGGGTGGCTTATAAACAAAATTCATTGATCACAGTTCTGGAGGCTGCAAGTCTAAGATCAAGGCTGCCTGATTCATAGATGGTGGCTGTCTTCTCTGCGTCCCCAGGTGGTGGAAGGAGCAAGGGTGCTCTTTAGGTCTCTTTTATAAGAGCAGGAATTCCATGTATGAGGGTTCCGCCCTCGTGAGCTTGTCACCTCCCAAAGTCCCCACCTCCTATCACCATCACCTTGGGGGTGAGGATTTCCACAGATGAATTTGGGGGGCTGTAAACATTCCCATCACAGCAACCACCCACCTATCACTGTGGTCTGGAGTGTGGCAGGTATTGCAAGGGCTCAGCCAAAGCCGACTGCAGCTGCTTGTGTAGATAACAAAGCCTTCTCCAGGCTCACCTACTTCATTGTGACGAGGTCGGGGCTCTAAGGGGTCAAGTGGATGATTTAGCTCCACAGCGAAATGGTGTTCTGGGGGAAAGGGACTGAGGCTGCATGCTATGGACAGTCTCCAACTAGGGATTCAGAGTATCTGTTCCAGCTTCCTAAGGGCTCTCCCTTGTCCTGGGTGAAATGATCCTCCCACCAAGCCCACAGCCCACGGTGGAGAGGCTATTCCTGATACTTCCTCCTGCAACTTATGGCCACGGTTCCCATGCCAAGTCCACGCCACAGTTTTGTGAGAGGTGGGATGTGGGCAGAGTTCAGCCACCTGCACCTGTTCTCCTAGGGCTCTTCCTGTTGAGCAGCAGAGGGAGAGCCGTAAGGCTGGCTGGAGGCACAGGTGGAATCCTCCATGTAAGTCTCAGCTGCCCTCTTCAGTCCATTTTGTGTGCTTTTGGCACCTTTCCTAGCATGGCCAGTTTCCCCCATGTCTGCCAGGGATCCTTTCCCTTTAACTTCTTAGGTCAATGTGAAGTCAACGTCTAGTGAACCCAAGTGCAGGCAAGAACACACACCATTTGCTCCCGGGAAGAATCTCATGGTGAGTCCCAGCAACTCCCAGCCTGACCTCAGGGTCTGAGTGTGGGGCTGCTTCTGCCATGATGGCCGGCAATGGGGCTGTCTGCATGTCAGCCAACCATGCGTTGCAGATGCACTTTAACAAAAGTGAATGTACCTGGGCAGTTATGAGAGTCCCTACGTGAGTGGGTATCGTCGAAATAGACGGAACATCAAAAGCTGGAACACCGGGAGCCTGGCCCTAGGGTGGCGGAGGCCACAATGGAGCCCCCAGCCAGTTGGAAAGAGGCACCCTATGCTCTCCTTCCCATGCCACTGCAGAAGACCAGGCCATTGCCAAGTGAATAATCACAATCAGGCATGCAGCATTCACGATATCCCAGGCTCAGTGAGAGCTGCCTTTTACTCAGGACATCATGCGATGCTGAAAACAATTCCAAGAAGGTTAGAAGCCTGTGCAAATGAAGAGATGCGCAGTTTCCCTATTGATCCAAGCTGCAGGCTGAGCTGTTCCTGCCAGGACGGTGCTCCTCCTGCTTCCCCTGGCTCCCCTGTTTTGTGCTCCCTCTCCTGCTGGGCATTCCTGGAAGCACCTTTTATTCACGGTGAGTGCTTTGAATACATATAAATACAATTTATTTCTTCTTTAGTCCATTCCATACAACTGAAAATATAATTTAATAAAAATCAGAAAAGTAAATCCAGCAGTGTCTAACACATATTAGGTCCTCAATAAACAAGCCCCAGGAGGGTGGGAAAATGGCTTTGGTTTTTAACTGTGCCTCTTTTGGGCTTGATGCTGTTAACTTAGTACAATCTATCAAATATTGTCTTCAAGAAAATAGTAAAGGTGTCCCGGAGTCACAGCGGAAGAGGTGCAGGGCTTCTGAGAAAATGTCCTTCAGTCACCAACCCCTCAACAATGTCCCCTCGCCCTGCACACCACCAGGGGGCACTGACGAGCTGAGAAAGACTGCGGTCCAAAAAATGTACCAAGTGAAAAGACTGCTTCCCAGACGCTGTAATAAAAATGAAAAGTAGACAGGGAATTTAGCTAAGAGCTTATTCAGATATTGGAAGGTGGGAGAGCAGCCAGTGTTGGAAAGTGCTTTATGCTAACCAGTTTAACATCTTATAAAAAAAGAAAAAATAGGAATTTTTTTTTTTTTTTGAGATGGAGTTTCACTCTTGTTGCCCAGGCTGCCAATTTTTACTTCTAATAATTTTCTTCTCACTACTGTTAAAACAAGTTTAGCATAAAGCTGCCTTCTAATATATTTTGTTTTACCTAAAGTTTTTTTGGTACATCACTAACCATAACTATAACTGTGTAAACAGACCATGGCCCAAAACTGTGCCGACCACTGACTTGGCCAATCAAATGTAGCCAACTGTTTGAACCGTGTTCTAATAAGGCCAATGCCTAGGTGTAACCAGTCCAGCTGTTCTGTGCCTCCTTTCCTTTTTCTGCTCATAAATCTTCTTCCACCACGTGGCTGTGCTGGAGTCTCTGAGCCTACCCTGGCTCAAAAGGCCACCTGATTCGTGAGTCGTTTGTGGCTCACCTAAACTCCTTTACATTTAATTTGGCTGTAGTTGTTCTTTTATCACTACTTTTTAAAAATCTGCAAATGGGTCATTCTCTTTTATCCCCTAATTATATTTTAGTTTCTTTTATTCCCTAATTAGATTTATTTAGATTCCCTAATAGGATTTTATTGGAAAAAAGTTTTTTTATCATATTCCTTGGACCAGGATGCACAGGGTCGCATCTGTAGATGTTTAGCTGGTTTTCTCAGCAAAAATTCACAGGTACTTGGCAAAATGTAGAGCTCAGAACTCCAGCCCTGAGAGCACCATTGTTCTAGAAAGTTCTAGAACCTTCGTTCTAGAAGGAACAAATAGCTGTTGTTCTGTGGTTCTAGAAAGGTGCTTCCACGAATCCCCAACCAGAGGATGAAGCACAGAAAGGCAGAACAAGGGAAAGGCAGGAAGAGCGAGGCTGGTGAGAGCCACAGGAATGGGTCAGAATCTGACCTGCAGGGTCAGCACCCTGGAGTAGACGGGGGTCTCAGAAGAAGCTGCTTTCCCCAAATCGTCAGCTTTCACTGACCACCCTGTCTCCTGACAGCCAGGACTGTGCAATTTGGCTCCTTGTTATTTACTACTGAGTTATCTAAAATTATCATCAGTACTTCCAGAGCCCTTGGACTCACATGAGGCATGAGAACCCAGCAATCTGGGCAGGTAATGTCTCTGATGCTGCATTCGGGCTCTAAACCCCTCCTGGGCCGGATCTCTCCGCCGCTTGGAGGGCTTGCATTCTGCATCAGGGCATTTTGTGCCAGCCCTGTCCTTCAGGAAGATGCAGGGAAGTGCTGTGCCTCCTTGACAAGAGATGTGTGTCAGCCTGGCAGGATTGGGTCCAAGGCTTGCCTTCCTTGTGCCATTCTTCCTGGGAACAAGTTCATGTGGAAAAATCTCTGACCCACCTAGGGTAACCAATGGGCATACCAGCGTGAATAATACAGCGTCTGGCAAAGGAGGAGCCATGTGCAGAGGAGCGATGGATGCCCTTGTGCCTTGGGGTCTCCCTCTGAAGCTTCGTCTAGTGGCTGAACTTTGAAGCTGCAGAGGACACACCAACTCAGGTGAAAAGGCCCGGTGACCACGGAGGCCAGGATGCCGTTACTGTTTCTGCCAAAGCTCCCTGTGGTCCTGGCTGCATCTCCCTGCAGTGGGCGCTGTCTGGGCCACAGCTTCTCCTTCACTCCAGTGGGATCAGGGAGGGATCCACTGTGACTTGTCCACACCTAGATTATTGGCAGTGGTGTCCTGGCCTTCGAGAGCAGCACCCATCTTCCTCCCTGGAGAGGACAGACACCAAAGGATGCTGAACAAAACGCAAGACACAATGTTAAACACAAAGGCACCGGTATGGTTTGGCTCTGTGTCCCCAGCCAAATCTTATCTTCAATTGTGATCTCCACAATCCCCATCCGTCAAGGGCGGCACCAGCGGGGAGGTGATGGAATCATGGGGTGATTTCCCCATGCTGTTCTTGTGATAGTGAGTGACTTCTCATGAGATGTGAAGGCTTTATAGGACAGTCTGCTCTGCTCTTCCTAGCCCTCTCTTTCCTGCCGCCACATGCCTGGGCAAGGGCTTTGCTTTCTCTTCACCTTCTGCCGTAACTGCAAGCTTCCTGAGGCCTCACCAGCCATGCGGAACTGCAAGTCAATTAAACCTCTTTTACTTATAAATTACAGAGTCAGGCCGGGCGCGGTGGCTCACGCCTGTAATCCCAGCACTGTGGGAGGCCGAGACGGGTGGATCACGAGGTCAAGAGATCAAGACCATTCTGGTCAACATGGTGAAACCCCGTCTCTACTAAAAATACAAAACATTAGCTGGGCATGGTGGCGGGTGCCTGTAATCCCAGCGACTCAGGAGGCTGGGGCAGGAGAATTGCCTGAACCCGGGAGGCGGAGGTTGCGGTGAGCCGAGATCGCGCCATTGCACTCCAGCCTGGGTAACAAGAGGGAAACTCCGTCTCAAAAAATAAAAAAATAAAAAATAAATAAATAAATAAATTACAGAGTCTCAGGCAGTTCTTTATAGCAATGTGAGAATTATCTGATTGCGGGAAGTAGAAAAGTTCTTTTTTAAAGTTTACTTTTTTTGTTAAAGAATAAGTGTGTTAATAAGTTTGTTAAGCCCTATCCTATGTAGCTGTTAGACAGGCCATGCTTACAGGCACGTAGTACATTCTATGTCCTTGTATTTTAACCAAGATATCTGTGCTGGACGTGCTCAAAGGCATGTCCCAGCTCTCCATTGCTTTTACCTGCTTAGAAATTGTTCTACTATAAGAACACGTGCACACGAATGTTCATTGCAGCACTGTTTACAATAGCAAAGACCTGGAACCAACCCAATTGCCCATTGACGATAGACTGGACAGGGAAAATGTGGCACATATACACCATGGAATATTGTGCAGCCATCAAAAACGATTCATGTCCTTTGTAGGGACATGGATGAACCTGGAAACCATCATTCTCAGCAAAATGATACAAGAGCAGAAAATCAAACACCACATGTTCTCACTCATAGGCGGGTGTTGAACAATGAGAACACATGGACACAGGGAGGGGAGCACTACACACTGGGGTCTGTTGGGGGGAAATAAGGGAGGGACAGTGGGGGTGGGGAGCTGGGGAGAGATAGCATGGGGAGAAATGCCAGGTATAGGTGATGGGGAGGAAGGCAGCAAATCACACTGCCACCTGTGTACCTATGCAACAACCTTGCATGTTCTTCACATGTACCTCCAAACCTAAAATGCAATAAAATAAATTTTAAAAAAAGTTTTAAGTTGTTAGCCAATCAGGTTTCAGTTTAGATTGTGAGGTCTAGCTCCAGCCAACGGAGATCAGACACAGCAGTAAGGATGACCCTACATGCGTCACGGATAAATGCGGGTGTTTTCCTTTGTTCACTGTACTGTCGTTGCAAGATAGCTAGCGAGAGTACCCTTCCTGCAGCCCAGGAAGTTAAAATTGCATTGTTGAAAGATCCTTCGTCTCAGTGCTAATTTTTCTTTGCAGGCTGGAGCATCTGTTTCCCACACTGACATGTGCATGTTTTGGTACTGAGAGACGACAGCTCCAAATCTATTCTATAAATGTAATTCTATATAAAATGCCTAATAGGAATTGGCTTCTAAGAGAATCATAAGATGCAGATAAACTCAAATTTTAAAAAATATTCTACAAATGCCTGAACTCTTCAAAAACACCAATATCACGAAAATTAACAATGGTTAGAGAACATTACAGAATAAAGTAGGCTAAAGAATATAGCAACTAAATACAGCGCGTGAAAAAATCACCATAAACGTGCCATTGGCATACGGGAAAAGCTTGAATACAGGTTTTGTATTAGATACTAGCTTTGTATTGATGTTAAATTTTCTGACACTAATAGAAGCACCTAGGTGATTTGAAAGAATAGTCTCATTTTTGTGAGAAATACAAGCTAAAGCTCACAAGAGTGAAAGATTGTGACACCTATGATTTGCTCTCAAATAGCTCTGCCAATCAGCAAAGCAACTGCATGTGAGCATAACCGTGCATTGATAGGCGGGGAGGGTGATGGTTGAAACGCAGCGACATTTTGACAAGAATGTCATATGGACGATGTGTTTCAATCCTTCAGTAAAGCTCAGTAGATTTGGGTTTCCAAATTGTGAGAGTCCTGACATACGGGAGAAATGAGAGGGCACCCACGAGGGCAAAAGGCGACAATATAGCAGGGAAGGCAATTCTGAAATGTATTTAACCGAAAATGGAATTAAAGAGCTTTAAAAAAAAATTAGTGTCCAAATGGAGTAGACCTGATGATAAATTTCTAATTTTAAAAGTTTTAATTAGCTTGATTTTTCATCTAAAACAACGGATGAATTTGGCAGATTTTGAACAGAATTCCCAAAGCCTGGAATGAAGCTATGGGCCCCACACAGGTCTAGTTAGTCATGTCTTGCCTTTTCTGCCCTCCAAGAAGAGGGTGGGGAAGTTTTCATAGGAAGGAAGTGAAGCTGAGGAAGAGGGGGCTCCGTCATGAAGAAACTGAGGAA
>NW_016107500.1:2770673-2821235 GCF_001604975.1 Cebus imitator | reverse complement strand
GAAACTGAGGAAGAGGGGGCTCCGTCATGAAGAAACTGAGGAAGAGGGGGCTCCGTCATGAAGAAACTGAGGAAGAGGGGGCTCTGTCATGAAGAAGCAGAACAGGATCCCCTTAGAGAGGCAAAGAGGGAGCAGCAATAAGGAAGACAGAAACTAGCATAGGCCAGGGGACCCCCTGGGGAAAGACAGAGGCCCACTTGGCGAGGCCTCCTGAAGAGCCGCAGCACCAAGGAGCATCCAAAGGCCTGACCCCACCGCCCAGCCCCACAGCCCTATGTACGGGAGCCATCCAATTAGCCTGAGCTCAGCCTGCTTCTGATGAGGAATGAAATCCATCACCTATGTTTGGAAGTCAGTTGACTAGAGATTTAGCCTGGAGGCAGGTGGGTTTTCCTGATTTGAGCCCCGAAATGTGAACTGGGAGGAATTGGTTATCATCTCCATAGGGCAAGTGAGAGCCAGCTGGGACTTATGTACCCAGGTGTTCCCAGCCAAGGGGCCGTGTGCCTAGTGTACTTTGTGGGTGTGAACAGAGCAGGGGGTACCGCGCCCAGCAGTCAGGGCTTGGAGCTCCCCCTTCCCTCCCGCACGCTTCAGCCACTCCCTAGTGTCAAGTCACATCAGAGATTCATTTAAACGTGGGAGTCTGAGATTCTCACATTCTACTACAATTTACAGCTGGAAAGCTGAAGTCCTAAAGAATTGCCTCCCAATGTCACCCAGGAAGTGGTTACTAGGCTGGAAGCTTCCCAAACGCTAATGTGCATGAGTGTCCCCTGCAGGTTCTGAGTTCCCAGGCAGGGGTGAGGTCTGAGGTTCTGAAGGCCTAACCAGCTCCAGGGCTGCTGCTGCCTTGGGGGCCGCACCTGTTCCACTGAACTGCCAGCCTCAGCCTGAGACATTCAGTCCTGCTTAGCACAGTTGGACACGTAATAGGTACTCAGGAAATACTGGTTGAATCCGTGTTGAATCAAAGTTCAAGACTAGTCCTGAAGCCTCACGCACCAAACTTCTTTTAAATGCTACTTTGTAAAGCTTTCGTAAAAATTCTGTGGTGGTAAGAACACCTACCATGAGATCTCCCCTCTCCAGGATGTGCAGTGTCCACTACAATCGTGTTAGCTGTTGGCACAGCCGACCTGTAGCACTTACCCATCTTGTAGAACTGAAATTTTATACCCATGATGTCCTGATATTTAAGAAATGCACAGCCGTTTTTTTTTAGTTTGTTAAAGCAAACTAAATGTGGTCAGAGAAGGAGTAGTTCTGTAATTGAGTCTTTGTGGATGAACTGCAACCTAACTTGGTAGGTAGACAGGATTGAAAACCTAGTTTAGGAGGGTGCGCCTGTAACAATCGCTGAGTGTTGGCCAATCCCAGCAGCTGTACTTCAACCACTCACATGCTGTGGAGTGTTCAAATAAGGGAAATGACCACCTGTAACCCATCTAGCTGTTTCTGTACCTCACTTCCAATTTCCGTACGTCGCGTTACTTTTTCTGTCTATAAATGTGTTCTGACCAAAAGGCATCCCTGCAGTCTCTCTGAATCTGCTGTGATTCTGGTGCCGGCCAATACACGAACCCTTAATTCGTGAAGGAACGATTCACTTTTAACAAGCTAAACCTCCATTCTCAATAGAAGAAGCTCTGTTTCTGATTTATCTTAGTGTCATCACACCAAGTAGAACAAAGCACCATCAGTCCTCAACAAAACTCCTGTGCTCAAAGGGCTGAGGTGCTCTGCAGTCTTCTCCAATGGAACAATTAGAAGTTTTGCAGATAATTGTGGAGAAACTCCAATAACTGAGAAAAAAAAAAGAGTGCTTAAAAGACAAGAAAATGGAAACTCTTTACACAAGTCTTTCTGAAATGAAAACACTCAAAGAGTGATGCACGGTGGACTGCCTGGGTTCTAGACATGAGCCACTGCTGGGGTGTATTTCTGTGTAACTCACAACCTCAGGACCCAGCAGCTCAAAACCGCAATGTGCCAGAACTGGGCTTTGTAGCTCAGAGTCTCTCACAGGCACCACATGTGTATATATATATATATATGGAGAGAGAGAGAGAGAGACAGACAGATAAAGGGAATATATATCCCCTTTATATCTATCTATCTATCTATATATTCCCTTTACGTATATATAGATAGATATATATATATAGAGAGAGAGACAGAGAGATAGATATAATATGTATAGATATATAAATAGATATATAGAGAGAGAAATAAAGAGGATATATATATATATATATATATATACACACACATAAAGGGAAGTTTATTAAGTATTAACTCACATAATCACAGGGTCCCACAATAGTCCATCATCTGCAGGCTAAAGAGCCAGGGGAGCCAGTCCAAGTTCCAAAACTAAAGAACTTGGAATCTGACGTTTGAGGGCAGGAAGCATCTAGCAGAGGAGAATGAAGTAGGCTGGAAGGCTAGGCCCATCTAGTCTTTTCACATTTTTTTTGCCTACTTTATATTCTAGCCACACTAGTAGCTGATTAGATGGTGCCCACCTAGATTGCGGTGGGTCTGCCTCTCCCAGCCACTGACTCAAATGTTAATCTTTTTTTTTTTGGCAACAACCTCAGACGCACCCAGGATCAATACTTTGCATCCTTCAATCCAATCAAGTTGACACTCAGTATTAACCATCAGATGTGTTGAAATATATTCCCCATCATGGGGGTATTAAGAGAGGGCTCTTCGAGGAAACGCTTAAATCCTGAGGGCTCCACCCTGGTGAAAAGATTAATGCTTTCGAAAAAGTTAGAGGGAACTAGCTAGGCCTTTCACTCTCTGTCCCTTCTGCCAGGTAAGAACGCAGCATTGTTATCCTCTAGAGGACACAGAAACAAGGCATCATCTTGGAAGGAGAGACTGGGCCTCATCAGACACCAAACCTTCAGACAGTTTAGTCTTGGACCTCCAAGTCTCCAGAACTGTGAGGAATACATTTCTGTTTTTTATAAATTACTCAGTCTAAGGTGTTTTACTGAAATGGCATAAACAGATGAGACACTTGCCTTTCTTGGACCTGGGGACATGGGGAAGTGGACTGTGCTGTGTGTGGACAGGCATCTCAGAATGACACTTGCACCTGCCCAGCCCCCATAGCCCCCTGCCTCTGGGGCTCTTGGACTCGCTCCTGTGCTGTCTCCTTACTCTTGTTTTAAGAAGATAACCCCAAGGAGGCTGAGCTTGCCTCACCCCAAGGTATCTCCGGTGGTTTCTACCCTAAGGCTCCATCTTGGGCCATTCTTTGTCACTAGCAAGGTTCCCTCCACCCCATCTCGCAGACTGAGCAGGTTTTCCTGTGACCTTACCAACTGTGAGACTGGAATCCTCCAGGCTTCTCGTCACACCTGTCTGAGGATTCCTAGCAAAAATTTAAGATCATGGCTAGCAACCACATGTATATGTACAGCACAATCAAACGAGAGATGAGCCTCAGGGAGGCATCGGCAGTATCCAAAGGCATCTCTAGCAGAAAGGGGAAGAACTGAAATTACTGGGTGTGGTGCCTTAAACATTTCTCCCTGAGACATGATTTTGAATCCACATCACGATTTGTCCATGATAATAATTCCTGTCACTATCCTTTCAGGGAAATCAGTTTATCAGTTACATTTCTTAGAGTGTAGAGTATAGTGTTCTAAAATAAACATACTTAATTGTCAGCTACCTCTTCGGAAATATACCTCCTTATAAACATTTCCTCATCTGCACTGACTTTCCACTGTGTAGCTGCCTTTTTAAAGACAAGGTATGTATCGTTAAGAGCACCTCACACACTGGCTGTTATTAAGGAAAGGAGTAATATAAACATAAAATAAATGTTTACGAATTTGAGGAATAGAAAAAAATGTACAAAATTCCCTAAATTGAATTTCATATGAAGTTGGTAGAGTCATCCCAAAAAATTTCCTATATTTGTTACTGCATAAATATCAGTGTTTATGAGGATTTTTAGAAAAGCGGTCTTAAGAATTGAGGAATTAAGAAAATGACAAAATATGGAAACAAAAGTCCCTGGTGCTTCTGTGTAAACATAACTAGGAAAACCCCTTTGTCCAGTGCACTCTCAGAGTGCGTTTGGGCTGGGTGCAAGGCCCTCCAGCTTCCCTCCCCTGCCGCCCTCTTGGGGTTGTCATTGCTATCCAGCTCCATTGTGCATGGCTCCGGAAGTGTGGACCACCGAGGTCACAGCCTCATGCTCCTGGTCACTCAACCTGGAGAATTACCCCGAAGTTGAACTCAGAATGGATATAACTGACAATACAGAAGTCCTCTCACTCTAATAATAAAAGGTAGGGTTTGCATTCCACATGTAAGTGAGGGTCAGAGTCGAGGGGTGTATTTTTCTCTAAGTCACTGTGTAAATCATCTGTAGAGGTGAGAATGAGCCCTTGTTCAGTGTTCAGCAAATCTCGCCTACACAGCAGGTCAGTCCTAACCCGGAACCATCCTTAACAGGTCAGTCCTAACCCAGAACCATTCTTTCTCTAAGTATGCCCCAGGGTTGAGGTGTGAAGTTTCTAGGCTGTGCATCTAATTCACATAGTCACGTGGGGAGTGCAGCGTGCATCATTACCACGTCACAGGGAGAAGAACAATTCGCAGATGCAAGGTTTCAAGTGGGCATAAGCAAAGGGCTTATTGCTCCTTCTAGATGAGTTAATTTGGCCAAGTGCTACCTGAGCCTGGGTCTCTGGTGTGAAAGGCGAAACACATATGAATCCGTAAAAGCAGGGGCTGTCTGTAGTTCAAGGAAACTTCTGCTTTGGGATTGTTGTGAAAATTAAATCAGCTTCTGAAGATGGAGTGAGTACTCCATCAGTTCCTGGGTTTTTTGTTTTGTTTTGTTTGAAGCAGTCTTGCTCCATTGCCAGGCTGGAGTGCAGCGGCACGATCACAGTAGCCTCAAACTCACAGGCTCAAGTGATTCTTTTACCTCAGCCCCCCAAGGAGCTGGGACCACAGGTGCAAGCCACCATGTTTGGCTACATTTAAAAACTTTTTGTATAAATGGCATCTCCCGAATGGTTTTGCCTAGATTTTCTTCTAGGATTTTTATGGTGTTAGGTCTTATGTTTAAGTCTTTAATCCATCTGGACTTAATTTTAGTGTAGGGTGTCAGGAAGGGCTCCAGTTCCTGCTTTCTGCATGAAAACATGGCTAGCTAGTTTTCCCAACACCATTTGTTAAACAGGGAATCCTTTCCCCATTGTTTGTTTTTTCCAGGTTTGTCAAAGATCGGATGGTTGTAGATATGTTGTATTGCCTCCGAAGCCTCTGTTCTGCTCCATTGGTCTATATGAGAAATGCAAATCAAAACTACATTGAGATACCATCTCACACCAGTTAGAATGGCGATCATTAAAAAATCTGGAGACAACAGGTGCTGGAGAGGATGTGGAGAAACAGGAACACTTTTACACTGTTGGTGGGAGTGTAAATTAGTTCAACCATTGTGGAAGACAGTGTGGCTATTCCTTAAGGACCTAGAAATAGAAATTACATTTGACCCAGCAATCCTATTACGGGGTATATATCCAAAGGATTATAAATCGTTCTACTATAAGGACACATGCATTCGAAGGTTCACTGCAGCACTGTTTACAATAGCAAAGACCTGGAACCAACCCAAATGCCCATCGATGATAGACTGGACAGGGAAAATATGGCACATATACACCATGGAATATTATGCAGCCATCAAAAACGATGAGTTCATGTTCTTTGTAGGGACATGGATGAACCTGGAAACCATCATTCTCAGCAAACTGACAGAAGAGCAGAAAATCAAACACCGCACGTTCTCACTCATAGGCGGGTGTTGAACAATGAGAACACATGGACACAGGGAGGGGAGCACTACACACTGGGGTCTGTTGGGGGGAAATAGGGGGGGACAGGGAGGTAGGGAGGAGGGGAGAGATAGCATGGGGAGAAATGCCAGATACAGGTAAAGGGGAGGAAGGCAACAAATCACACTGCCATGTGTGTACCTATGCCACAATCTTGCATGTTCTTCACAGGTATCCCAAAACCTAAAATGCAATAATAAATAATAAATTAATAAATAAATAAATAAATAAATAAAAATGGCATCTCCCTATATTGTCCAGGCTGGTCTCAAACTCCTGGCCTCAAGTGATTCCTCAGCTTCTGCTTCCCAAATGGCTGGGATTACAGGCAGGAGCCACTGAGCCTGCCTCTGTAAATTCCTGTTAAACAAAAATAAATAAATATGTGTGATCTTCCTTCTTCTCTCCTCACCTTGCAGATGGGATGATGGAAACAGTACTTCTGCAGACAAACGTCCAGCTCTGTGTCTCCCTGAATGTCACATTGCAGGTCCTCATTGCCTTTTCTTGTGATGTCCTGGGAGACCTCCTGGTGGCCAAGCACAGTGCCCCTTCCTGGACCCATCACCTGCCAGCCCGTACGTGCTCCTGATGGCAACTCTATGAGGTGGTGTCCTGGGCTCTCGCTCTGGTCCTGTCCGTGTGACCTCCTTTGTTTGGGTAGAGATGCAGAAAGAGGACTTCAGGACAATTTGTATTCCTAAAGACATCATCTTGGAAGAACAGACTGGGCCTCACCAGACACCAAACCTTTAGGCACTTTAGTCTGAAGACACTTTAGTCCTTTAGGAGTTTATCTATCCTAAAGGAATATTAATTGCTCTATCCTAAAGACGCATGTGTGTGTTTATGTTCATTGCAGCACTCTTTGCAATAACAAAGACATGGAATTAACCTAAATGCCCATCAACGGTTAGACTGGATAAGAAAAATGTGGTACATCTACACCATGGAACACTATGCAGCCGTAAAGAAGAAACAGATCATGCTCTTTGCGGGAACATGGTTGGAACAGGAGGCTGATACCCTTGGCAAACTAACATAGGAACAGAAAACCAAACACTTCACTTTGTCATAAGTGCATCATAAATAAGATTATTCAGAGTCATATTGTCTCCCTTTTACCCAGATATTATTCTTCATGTGTTTGCAAGAATCCTAAAGATTGCTGACTTGAGCTTCCAGGCTTCCTAGAGTCTGGTTCAAATGTAGTAAGTCCCAGCTGCACTCTGTGTAGTGACCTGTGGTCATTGCTTTGTGACAGAATATCTTTGGGTTTATGTCCTGCTCTGGTTACTAATCACTGATCACTGCATAACGAGCTTCTGCACATGTGCACTATCAACGACCCACCTCATTATTAAGCTCTGGGATTCCACTGGCCAGGAAGTTGGCAAGGCAGAGAGGCTGACTTATATCTAATCCCGATGTCTGGGGCCTCGCTAGGAAGATGCACCTGGCTGGAGTCTTCCACACACTCACTCTCCCATGTTTCTGGTGCCAGGAGTGCCAGACTTAGGTGCTGAGCTCAACTGGGATTTCAAAGTCTTGGCATCTCCATGTGACATGGGCTTCTCTGGGGTCCTGTGAGTGTCCTGAGAGCCATGCAGGGGATGGCTCCCTTGAACAATCTCATCTTAGGAGTCACATGTCATCACTTATGCCTCACTCTCTTGGACGGAAACAGAAGCCCACCTAGGTTCAAGGGGAGAAGAAATTGACCACATCTCTCCATGGGAGAACTGCCCAAGGACCAGCAACCATTCAAGCCATCCATGACATGTTACCATTGTATTAATGAGCTTATCCTCTATGATGGGGGCCCTTGGGTCTCCCTGTTTGACCTGGCACATCCAGGGCTGGCTTCAATCCTTGGCCACACCACAGACAAGGGTGGTGTCTCTCCACCAACAGCATCCCCACATGTTAGAACAAGCAGTCTCTCCTGGGCTTCTGCTACCATAATTCTCCACGTCTCTGAAAGACTGTAGCCCATTCTTGTATCCCTATAATGAAATATCTGAGACTGGGTAATTTCGTTTCAAAGGTTTAGCGGTTCACGGCTCTGCAGGCTGTACCGGAAGCAAAGGACTGGCTTCTGCTTCTGGGAAGGCCTCAGGAAGCCACAATCATGGCAGAAGGTGAAGAGGGACAGTACATGTCATGTGGCAAAATCAGGAGGAAGAGGGACGGAGCGAGGCGCCACACACTTTAAACAACCTCTCGAGAACTCACGCTGGCCAGGACAGCAGCAAAGGCAAGTGCTAAGCCACTCATGAGAAACCTACCCATGAGCCCGGCACCTCCTACCAGGCCCCAACTCCAACACCGGGGATTATATGTCAACACGAGGTTTAGGCGAGGAACACACATCCGAACTACGTCAGAGGTCAGAGAAACTTTAAGTAAATTACAGGACTCTTCCCTAATTCTACTGCCCTGCTTGTCGTATTGAAATGGAAGGACAATGGTCCAAACCCCAGATCCCATAATTCTTGCTTTCTCACATTCAGGGGAAGACAGAGGAGCAGATGATGGGGCTGCATGGATGGGGCTCAGCTCAGAGCCGTGGCCCCAGTCTCCAGCATCTGAGCCAATCGCTCATGTGCGCCCATGGGCAGAATGAGCTGCCATCACCCAGCTCCCAGGAGACAGCGCTCCCCCGTGGGCCGGCCACCAGCCACCTCGTATCTGGCTCTGCCCGTTCGGCACCAAGCAGAAGACCTGCCAGGTACCGTGTGTTCAGTACAGGCTTTTCCATGTGCGACATCTTCTTGGCCAGGGTCTGCGTGAGACAGAAGCCGAAGGGAGAACTGAGGGCTCTGTCCGCAAGGAGAGCAACCATGCTGGACCTCCCTGTGAGCTACTCTGAGGTTGCTCGGGGCTCCCGGATCATCACGCATTGAGTATCCGGCCTCTGTCCCACCGCAGCTCTGAGAACACTCAGCCTCTAGGCTCCATCCTCCACTGGCTAGCTCCAGATGTTTCTCAAGGTTACCCAGCACCTGACCCTCCATTGGACACGAGGTGTAAATGGAGAGGCTCCCAGGACAGCGGGAGCTGTGGAAGACACCAGGAAGTGGCAATCTGAGCTGCTGAGGGTTTAGACAGAGGAAAGTGGAGCCATCGGAATGCATGAAGGCTGATTCCAAGGGCAGCATGAGACACTTCAGTCACCTGCATTCAGCCCAGAAGCACCTCTGCAGGGAAAAAGCAGTCTTCCCTTCAATGGGGGGAGTGTGATGCTGACAAAGGTAACAAGGCTGTCTCAAGCACAGAGGATCATTGGATCATCGTACTGAAGAGGCAGTGCAGTGTGTCCCTAAGACCATGGGTGGGGGTCAGGCCGCCAGCTCTGTCATTAGCCATCTGAGTGACCTGGGATGAGTCACTGAAGCCCCCTGTGACTCAGCTTCCCCATCAGGAGGACCTCACGAACTTGTGGCGGGGACAGACACCAGTGGTGAGTTAGCGCTGGCACAGAGGCAGCTTCTTACCAAAGTCGGCCTTGGCATTAATGACAAGCCTGGAGAGGACCAGCAGCCCCGCCCATCATGGTTTTGCACTCCAGAGCTCTGTGGAACAGGAATTCTTATTGACTGTACTGGGATTCAAACCCACATCTGTCTGCTGAATCCAGCGCTCAGGAACTTCTCTGCAATGAACAGCCACTCTGTGGGAGCATCATGGCAGAGAGGCTGCTGGTGGGCAGCAAGTCCGGTGGGCAGCAAAGCCCCAGCTTAGCTCACACGCTGAACACCCTTCCCGCCACCAGAGTGCAGGAGATACTCACGTGTCCATGGTCACTACTTGGAATTTTCAAATAATGTGAAATTAGGCTTGGCATGTAGCGTTTCAGGAAACTGGGGAGGATATGAAAGGCATTTACATAATGAATTCCTTACATAATAAAAGTGCTTTCAGTTTTTAAAATTCAACAATAATTTGAAAGAAAAATAAACTTCAGTTATGTGCCAAGTTAGTGTACATGGGACGCCTCAATTCTGTCATGTGATGAATTTGGTATCCCCCCAGCGGTGTCCACGTGCACGTGCGGGAACACACACGCAGCAATTGAACGTGCACGTGTGCAGCAGCGTCCGTTTGTAACTTGTGCATTTAAAAAATTATTTTATTTGCCATCGAAAGTAACTTTGATAGTTTGTAATTGTTTGTAGGACTTGAATGGGAAAACTGCAGGCCTTTAAAATCGGCCGTTGCCTGGGAGCCAGTCATGTTTATAAACATTGCTTCCCCCTTCCCTTCATCGAAGTTTGCCTTGTTTGCTGTTTGTATTAACTGACTTGAATTTTGGCTCTTTTTTTCTCTTGCTCTGTTTTAGAAAATCTGTGCTTGTGCAGGTTACAGAGGGCCCTGTTGTGAGGAGCTGACAGCGACCGATCCCTAGGGCCAGTCTCCCGGCAACTGCCCAAGCCTGGACCTGTTTACCTAAGGTCAGGGGTCACAATCGGGGATGGGTAATTTTTTTTTTAATCTTTAACTTCACAGTTGTAAATATTTGCTGACTTTTTTTCCTTTTTAATAAAACAGGTTCTACTTGAAAAAGGAGCTTTGAAATTGTTGTTTTACTTTAGAAGAAATGGCCAGAAACCCTCCCCCGCCCTGCCCTGTTGTAAATACTGATGCTATTAATCTGCCCAGCAAATGCTTCTTTCAGGTTGTTATAGCATCAAGATGAAGAATTCCTGGATAAAGAGGTTTCTGTCCTCTATGAGGAATCAGAACAAGTGACTAACAAAGCCCTTGGCTGCATTCCTGGTACCTCGCTCTAAGCAAAGAAAAGTCCATCCAACCCTTCTCAGCCCGGGGCTTCCCAGAGCTCCTTCTCACAAGTACCTGATAACAGGAGAGCTGCAGGCTCTCATTCTCTTTCACCCTGGAAAGCCTGCACACATCCAACTTGGTGAGCAGATGCAAAGGCTAATCCCCTCATGGTCTCCACGCCACTTGGAGAGAATGGTCTCCTGTGATTTTCCTTCCCCCAATTCCTGCTTCTCCCTGGGGAAGTGCCAGTGTCCCTGCTCCTGGAACTTGGCTGGCCCTGAAGAGTCACGTTTTCGTTTTACTCATAAGCTCACAACTGATTCCAAAGTGAAGGCAACAGGTTGTCTGTGAAACACAAACCAGGCGCTGCACCGTGCGCATTTTGATGGGTTGAAAATTTGAATTGCTTTCAAAGTGGTTTATCCCATCTCATCTTTCCATATGACGATTAAGTGAACTTCTTTATTCCTCTTTGGCAAGGGTTGAAAGAAGGGGTCACGAATCAGCCCTGTTTATTTTGACAGTGGCATATTTTGTGATGGGCTGGGAATGATGACTGGCAGGCAGAGGTGGCCGCATGCAAACCGCTGGTGGGGGTGGGGGCGCTCAGCCTCTGAACTCTGAAGGGAAGTGGTAGGATTGGCCCTGGGCCATGCGGGGCCCCGAGTAGGTGCAGTTTATCACATCCCAGGTGTGTCCCGCCTAAGCCAGCCTGGCAGCAGTCTCGGGCAGGGTCCTTGGGAGACCGGGCGGGGAGAGACAGCCTCTTGCACAGCTTCTTGCAGTCGGGGAAGTGTGAGGACAACAGAAGAGAGGGAAGTTGACTCTGAACCGGCAATCCGGCAGCAGCAGTCACACAGCGACGCGACACCCTGAGGCACATTTCCAAGGCCATCTGCTCCTCTGACATAGTCCCATGAAGTCCTAGCAAGAATTTTATTCATCCTAGTGTGTCCAAGACTGGCCTGATTTTAGTACTGAAGGTCCTGCACCCCGGGAAGCCCCAACTCAGTCCCAGTCAGACCAGGACAGTTGTTCACCCTAACTTGGAGGCTGGTGTTCAGACCCCCCAATGCCCAGTGCAGAGGGGCAGGGGTGGCAGCATCTACTGAAGCCCCTGCTCAAAGGAACAGGGCCTCTCAGCCAAGCTGTTCCAGGCTCGACCAGAAGAGGGCAGCCAAGGACCACGGCTGTAAAATACACGCGTGGTTGCCAGAAATGTCCCCAAACTCAGGCCCTGGTCCACCTCCCAGGTTGAAACCTCTTTTATGGATAGGACTATGGAGTGCAGACTTCGAGGAGAAAGAAATCTAGCATAGGTCCCGTTAACCCACTGTCCCTGTGTTTGTGAGATGTCCACAACGTCAGTTCTCCCATTCTGATATGTTTCAGTATAAAGACTTCCTTAGCATTACTAGTTTTTAATAGATGTAAAGAACAAAGGCTTCTTGTCATTTAACAAGAACGGCAGCTGTGGTTTTGGAAAAAATAAAAAAAGAACATCACACCTTTTCATCAAGTATGTGGAGAATCATGGGAGCCTTTAGAAGTCTTGGTACTGTTTGTGCTGACACTGGTGGGGTGGGCAGCTGCCCCAACCATCCGTCGATCTGGGGATGGAGATGGCTCACAGACAGGAGACCATGATCCCAACCGCCAACGGAGCAGCCGCTCTCACAGGAGCCTGCAGGTCCCAAGAGCTATCGTAGGCACTGAGCACATCTTCCTCCTCTCATCTGAGCCTTCCAGGGCTATTGCAGCAGCACCTCCTTGGGACAGAGGGAGTGATAGACAGGAAGGGGAAGGACTCACCCCAGCACAAAGGGGACCATGGCAGAAACCAAGGGTGCCCCAGCAAGGTGCCGCCAGAGCTCAGAGGGAGGTGGCTCACGCAGGACACACCTGCGGAGCTAACTCAGGAAACCAGGACCTGCACCCAGGAAGCAGACCACCCCCCAGGGCATACCCTTCCAGCATCAGTGGGCCGTGCAAACCTTTTGGCAATTGGGGTGCAAGGCTGGGTGCACTCCAGGGTGAGCAATCAGCTGGTTTTATTTGTTAACACAGCGATGGCTGGCATGAGGGAGGCACTAATAAACCTTTGCTGGATGAAGAGTGATGGCCACTGACCAGCTCTGCTTCCTAGAACACCTTTCCTGGGAGTGCTCGGTCTTCGCTTTGTGTCCTAAGTGTTTTTTATTGTCTTACACTCTGCTAGGTGCCTAGGGCTGCCTAAAAACTTAAAATGAAATGGACAGCTTCAAACAACAGAAAGGCACTCCCTCAGAGTGCTGGAGGGCAGAATTCTGAGGTTAATGTGTCCGGGGGCTGTGTTCCCTCTCAAGGCTCCTGGCGAGGAAACTTCCTTGCTTCTCCTGCAGGAGTCTGATCCCCTAGGCATTCTGCAGCTGGTGGCTGCATCCCTGCATTCTCTTCTGACCTGGCTTCTCCTCTTTCTTCCTGCGTCTCTCTGTGTCCAGACCTATCTCTTGTGAGGACACTCTCATTGGATTTAGGCTCACCTTCATCCAGTATAATCTCACCCCAACTCTTCCCTTAATTTCATCTGCAAAGACCCTGTTTCTAAGTCAGGTGATGTTCCGAGGTTCCCAGTGTGCATGAATTTTTGGAGTACCTCGTTCACCGGCTGCATACCTGGATACAGCTGCCTCTGTGGCTGCCAACTTGGCTCAGGCAGGACCTACATTAAGTGCTTTATGTGTGTTTTCACATTTTATTCTCAGAGTCACCCTATGAAGTAGGTTTTGTTAGTATCACTCCCATTTTACAGGCAGAAATGCTGAGGCAAGTTAAGACCCTTGTCCAAGGTCTGAAAGCTAAAAGGTGACAGAGCCAGGGATGGCCTCCAAATGGATATGAGCCAGCTGAGCCCTGTAGCTGCAGACATTCCTGCCCCATGGTGTCCCTCCAGAGGGACTCTCTGCACTCAGCTCTGCCAGGAAATGCCCTAGGACATGTTGAATAGATGATTAGAACTAGTTGAAGTTTTATCTTTTGTGACTACTTTGAAAATGCAGGACTATCCAGAAAACTAATAGAGGATGAACAAAACCAGCTGTTGACATGTAATGTCCATCCCACTCCAAAATACTTGGCCTGCCACGCAGCAGAGGGAGTTCTCACTGATCTTAGATTCCTCGGCATGCCAAAGATGAGATCTTCCTAAGCTTTTTGTTATAATTTGAAGGAGCATGACAAGTGAGGGCAAAACAAATGATACAGAAATCCTGAGCTTCGCAGACTTCCTAAGCAGAACATTAGCTACGCAAGCAGCATGACAAGGCAGCCACACTAACCAGCAGCCCTTCCCTGGCACTTACGGGGGTACTTCTGCGGAACTGCGGTCCAAGACCCATAGTTAAGGCCAAGTATCATGGGCTGCCTCAACACCTGGCAAAGTTAGGAGAGCCTGGAATGGCATAACCATAGATATCTCCCCAATTTGCTCCCATGGACCCCTGGCCAAGCCATCTCCCTTATAAAGGAATTGGGTGCAATGCCTGTTTACCCCTGAGCAGTGGCCTTCTACAACCCTTAGCCCCTGAAATGATGCAAACAGGCCAATTGCATCTTCCTTCTGGAACCAGTCATTCTACCTTCCTGTTACTACACAGCCAGCCTGCCCCAGGCCCTGGGTGTATGTGCAGTTCCTGAATGTGACTCTGTGGGGCTCCTTGGCACATGGTGTCTTCCATCCTGGGAATGTGGGTGGCTGTGACTAACATACCATGCCAGGGGCATCTGCCTGGTGCTGCTGTGTGACCGGCCAACTTCAAAACCCGGAGCCAGACTTCATCCCTCACTAATGGGATGAGGAAAAGGTCACTGGGAGTTCTACTCACCAGGTCCTGCAAAAACTCACAGTCACTGGGGAGGTAGCCACAGGGAGAAATGTCTACAACTCAACGTGGAGACATGAGGCAAGAGACAAGAGTCCGGTGCTGATGGCAGGCAGGGAAAACAGTGACTTCTGAAGCAAAGCTTAGAGAAGAGGTGACCTTTGAGATGGATGTTGGAGCCAAAAGAGGCGGTCCCCAGACAGACAGCAGACTGGAGGACCGGGCTGGAAGGGCACTTGAGTCACAGGACAATACGTGCATGACTGTGACAACCAGGAGGTAGCCCAGGGCTCCGTAGCACTCCACGGTGTGGATGTGTCCTAATCCAGATTCTGGCAGTGTCTCTTCAGTCCACACTGCTGGGAGCAGCGTCTGCCTGTAAGCTAAGAGGTAGCAGCACTCCAGGTGGAAGGGAAGCGTTTAAAGATGTTTCTGGGCCTGACTGACAAGAACGTGCCAGTGTCCAGCAGACAGGGTGGCCAGGCTTATTTGTAATCATGAAACGGTTCAGGTAGAGAATGATCTGAAATGTTTGACTCCAGGCACTGCAGGTGGACGGTGTTGTTCACTGACCCCCCGATATCCTCACAGGTTCTTTGATAACTTGCTCTATACATTCTTCAGACCTTCAACGTCTCACTTTAGACAGAATTGTAGAAGTAACTTTTCAGAGTCGGTATGAAATATTAACTACTCTGAGGAGGTGAGGGGATTGCATTTTGGCAAACTTTTGAAAACAAATGGGGACACAAGCAAAGAAAAGCAGTGTCCTGAGGCATCCAGGGCCATGTAGAAGACACATCTCCAGTGTGCAAGCCAACGCACCCGCCCCCATTATCACAGAGGCGCACAGTTCAGCAGGGTGGTAGAACTGTCAACTCAGAAAGGCAGGGCTGGATGCGTGCACAAGTCAGGATGTGAATCCTGGGTTCACATTCGATGCATGATCCTCGCTCGTGTTACTGTGCCAATAGCTTTAATTTAATAAGCCCGTGTGTCAAGGGTCACTTCAGATCCATCGCAGCTGCTGCCTTTCCTCCCTGCTTCCTTGGAAAGCTCAGCTCTCTGGCCGGCTGCTCCCGCCGGCGCCACCACAGAAAGCTCTGTGCTTGCACTGGCTGCCTGCACCAACCCTTCTAGAGGAGGAACTTGGTGTTCCCACGGGTCACCTAACTTTAGCCTCATGACAATGAGCGTGGCCATCAGTGTTCCTGGAGACCTTCCCCTGCAGTGAGGAAAAGTGCTGAGCATGGGGGAGAAAAAAAGGAGCCAAATGCACAAATCACTTTAATTTGATGCCCCAAATAAAAATTGCTCAAATTGACATTTAAAGTAGGCGTTACAGGGGCAAGTTGTATGACTAACCCTTTTACCCAGGAGTAAGCAACAGAAAAGAGACAAAGGTTATTTTTAAGAAACAGTAATGAAGTTTAAGGAAAAAATACTGAAATTGAATTAATATTGGTTCTAACATTCAACTGGGCTCGCAGACAACACGGAGGAGCAGCAGGTTTGCAGTGGATGTGTTGCTTATGACTGTTGTTTATGACTGGTCTAACAAAGCCAGAAACCCGGCCAGGGGAAGGAACAATGTTTTCCAAAACATCACAAAAGATTCGGACCCTTAAGTGAATGGGTACAAAAGAATCAGAGGAAAGGAAGGATTTAGGCAACCTTGCGGCTCGGGGAGCATCACAAAGGGGAAACAGGGCAGAGCCAGCGATTCCTTGGGCTGCACCAGCCCCTAAGCACCTGAGCGTCCTGAGCATGGGGTACAGCCAAGAGTTTCACATAACAATTGCTGGACTGTTTTTTTTTTTTGTTTGTTTGTTTTTGTTTTTTAACCAAGTGATCTATGTAAAGGCCATTACTCGTGAGAATAACTGCACCGACCCTCTGCAGTGAAAGCTGCACGTACTTAATCCAGTGCAAACCCAGCCATAGGTAACACAGCCCCCAGAAGACACACACTGCGTTCCGCTGTGTGGGGTTCTGTAGGCTGGAGTGCGCTCAGTGTCGGCGGGAGGTCCAGTGTCCCAGATCCGCACCCTCTCTGGGCCCACACTGTGCTTCTCCATGATGTTTGAGTTACACTGTTTTGTTTATTTGATCCACTCTTTTTTTTTTTTTCTGATGAGAGATTTTTCACATATGCATGTTCAATTCCTCAGATGCTTTCAGTACAGCCTTTACATATGATAGATGGCTTCTTTTTTCTCTGATTAACAGACTTTGCAAATTCCTTGCCTGATGTGGCTGGGATGCTCTGTGTGCTGCCTGCACCATGCCTTTTTCTCTTTTACTGGAGCAATCTGTCCATCAGCAGTTCAGTTCAGCTCTCACCGAAGATGGCTGCACCACTTCCCAGGCACCATGGAGACACAGCATCTGACATGGTAACCAGAAGGACACCCTTTCTGTTCGAGATTCTGCACGTGCCATCAAGGGGCCTTCTCTACAGAAGTCCCCAGAGGCCGGCAGTCCTGCATGAGGTGCTTCAGCATGAGGCATTTCAGCATTGAAATGCTAAGAGCTGGGTTTAAAAAGTGAGCAATGAGACAAGTGCTTATCTGGTTTTCTAGAAAGAAAGAGTTAATGGAGAAGAGAAACTGAGTTTTGAGGACAAGTAATCTTGGCCAAAGAAAGAAAAAAAAAAAAAGGCCATAGTCCAGACAAAGAATCGGTGTGAGCAGAAGTACATGGAGAAGCAGATGAGCACACTGATGTTTGCTGAAGGAAGACCAGAGTCAGAAGCGAAAGGCAGAAGGTAGGAGTTGGATGGAGGCCGTAAGAAGGCTTCCACAGCCATCAGAGGGCAAGCTCCTGTCCACAGCAGAGGGGTGAGCCGGACACAGGGCTCCTTAGAGCCAGCAAATGAGAAGTGAGCTCAACCCCCAGCCATTTCCACCCAGTGAGCCAGTAGGTTCCTGTGTTGACTGAAGCTATTTTGAGACATCTTGTAGGCTCTGAACTGGGGTGCTAGTAATTGAAATTGGAAGAGAGGAGTTTAAAGAAATATTTAGAAAAAGAATAGAAGTTAGAGATCAATTAGATGTGGAGAGTGTGAGGGGGGAGGACATTGAGACTGACCTCAGGTTTTTGAAGTAGGTGAGTGATGGACAGAGCGACGGATTTGAGAGAAGAAGGACATGCCTGGTCTTTATTCTTTGGAGTTTGAATAATTGTTGGGAATTTACGATCCCAATAAATAAAATCTCTCTTTCCTACTTGAGCTTTGGAATCCATTGAGAAATAAATGGAGGTGGCAGTCAACTGGAGACATGTGAGATGTTATTGATAAGAGCTCTACAGGAAGATGGGGCTGAAGTCAATTCAGATGTGCTCATCAATATGTCCCCTTGCTTTGCGTGGCCCAGAGAGGAGATAAGAACCAGGGATCTCTACAATACAGGAGCTCCAGGGAGGACTCAGCAGAGCTGGAGCACCATGTGGTCTATTGCTTCTGCCCAAGCACAGTGAGTGTGAGAAGGCAGAGAGAAGGGAGGGTGTGTGCTGGACAGGGTGGCCCATCAGCTCTTGCCATCACCAGCTCCTTCAAGCCCAAAGCATAGACTCCAGTAGGCAGTTCCAAGAATGCCTCTGATTATTTCAGGGAGAGCCCATGGCACGTGTGTGCATGTGTGTGTGTACATGTGTGTGTTGTGAATTTGTACAAGAAACCTCAGGAGAGCCTGGGATCCCCTGGTAAAGATTTTCCTTAGGGAACAGCAGTGATGGGTAGTGGCCCGAGGATGGAGTCCTCGGGATCCCCACCGACTACCGAGAGAGATCAGAGGAAGAGAACTCTTCAATGAGACAAAACAGACAGCAAAGTTCATGGAAAACCAGGAGAGAGGAGCGTCCCTAAAGCCAGCAAGGGCGAGTGATAAGAAAATGCAATAAACATCATTCTCTGAAACACAGTCCATTAAGATAAGTCATGAAAAAAGGCCATAAGTCCTGGCAACGTGGGCGTCAGGGAGGACATCCAGGGAAACAGCCGGAGCAGGATTCTCATCATTTATCCTGCAAATGAACAAGGAGGAGTAAGTGAGGGACTCTGAGTGGAGCAGGGGCACTTTCTGTTGGGATCTGAAATGGAAATGGCTCCCCAGCACACAGCCACGTGGTGCCTGGTGTTACCCGTTGATGTCCCTCACAGCTCAGAGGGGTGGCTGAGTTTAGTCACCTCACATCCCACATTTTGTTGGCCAGTGGTTTTTAATCTGTGCTTTTGACAAACTGGGGAACCCAGGGATTCCTCAAGGCTGGCAAAAAGGGTTTTGTGGACCCATAACACACACACGCAGACACGCATACACACATGCACACACAAGCACAAGCACACTCATACACATGCAACTTCCATGCCATGTGCTGTCCTTGAAAGGACAGACACACATTCTTGAAACTGCCTGCTGGACATTGCACTTCAGGCTCCAAGGGGCTGATAAGGTAAGGAGTTTTCCCTCGTCTTTGAAGTCCAGTCCCCTTCATCTGGAGCATCTCTGCATGTGGCAGCTCCAGCTCTCCTTTGCAAAGTGGACGCTCCACTTGAACAGGGGTCCTAAGTTGTTTATCAAAATGGTGTCTAGTAAAGTAGTCTCTGAATACATCAGGATTTACTTTACATTTTTGTCTCCTGTTGGTTTTCATTAAAATTTAATATTTAATCTTAATCACATTTAATCTAATAATGATAAAATATACAATTGAAACATTAATATTGTAATTCTAAAGAAATTCAGATCAAAAGTAACTCATGATTATTATTTTACATTGAGCCATACAGGTACATGCTGTGTGCATTTTTAAGAAAGAACAGATAATGGTTGCAATTTTTAAAAATGTATGCAAATAACCTGTATTTGCACTACTAAACATAGAATTGAAATTATATAGATATAACTCAAATTCTCTGTAAAGGATATCTTTTATCAACTAACTTTATATATCTTTATGATTTTATATTTAGTTGTGTATTTAGTTGTTTGACCTATAAAAGATTTTATGAATGTTACAAAGATATTTTCTTACATGAAATATGGGATTCCAAGAAAGGTATTTTACTGGAATTTTACTTGGGATGTAAGTAAATCGCCATTAACAGCTGTCTTCTCATGCTGTGTGACACAAGAGGAAAGAAAAGATAGGAAAAACCACAAGGGCTTTTCAGGAAGGTCCTGGGAGTCGAAGGACTAAGCTAAAGGAAGGAACAGGGTGCAGAGGGGGTAAGCTAGGGTTGGATTCTCCAAAAAAATGTTTTCTTTTCAATGCCATTGATAAAAAACCAGGTAAGTGAGTCCTCGCCCTAGTTATACTTCAAAGAACATCTTCTGAAGTTTAGGAGAGGTCTCATAGGTGTCCCCATTTTTTATTTGTTTTAATTTTGACCCCATCTCTTCCCTAATATTTATTGGCATCAGATGCTTAGGAAATTCAAGCAGCTTCTTACTGATTCTGGGAACCATAGAGGATGATTTAGAAAGTTCATAAATTATCATTTTTCTAATTGGAAAAAATCACACAGAAGAAGGGGGTGGAAGTAATGGTGGGTCACAGGGAAACAGTCCAAAGTTTCCAAAGAAGAAGGGAATCAGAGGGTCAGGTGCATCCTGAGACACCTGTGAGCCCACGGTGGGGATGCTAGCAGGAGAGCCTCAGGGGCACCCCATTTCCCCAGCACTCTCTTGAGTCCCAGGCTCTAAAGGGACAAGCAACAGTGAAGGAGCTCTGGGGTAGAAGGATGGCTGTGCCTGCCGTTGCTTCAAGGTGACTTTTGAAAGGATCGGTCAACATAGCAAAAGAATTTGCTCTCTAACAGTTCCTAGCATTTTTCCAGTACATTTCCCATTACATGTTCACTCTTTTCCAGCATTTCAAGATCAAATGGTGAAAAGCAGTAAGGGAAGTAACAAGTCCTTAACACCAGAATGTGATTGAGTTGTGGACTCAATACTTTATACTTTTCAAAAAGTAGTTAAAGAATATTGGCTAGCTGGAAATTAACCCCCACACTACAGAAAAGAGTATTGGTCCTATCACTGCTTTGTATGTGTATTCCTACAACGAGTTCAAATAGTCCAATGATATGGTTTGAATCTCTGTCCCCATCCATATTAGTTAGCATTCTCCAGAGGAACAGAACTAACAGGATAGAGATAGATAGATAGATAGATAGATAGATAGATAGATAGACAGACAGATGATAGATAGATGATAGATAGATAGAAAGGGGAGTTTATTAAGTATTAACTCACAGGCTCAGAAGGTCCCACAATAGGCCGTCTGCAAGCCAGGGAGCAAAGAGAGCCAGTCTGAGTCCCAAAACTGAAGAACTTGGAGTCCAATGTTCAAGGGCAGGAAGCATCCAGCAAGGGAGAAAGATGTAGGCTGGGAGGCTAAGCAAGTCTTGCCTTTTCACATTTTCCTGCCTGCTTTATATTCTAGCCTCACTGGCAACTGATTAGATGGTACCCATCCAGGCTCAGGGTGGGTCTGCCTTTCCTAGCCCACCGACTCAAATGTTAGTCTCCTTTGGCAGCACCTTCACAGACACTAGGATCAATACTTTGCATTTCAATCCAATCGAGTTGATAGTCAGTAGTAACCATCACACCCCCAAACCTCATGCTCAGTTGTAATTCCCAGTGTTGGAGGTGGGGCCTGGAGGGAAGTGACTAGATCATGGGGTGGCTCCTTCATGGTTTAGCACCGTCCCTTTGGCGCTGTCCATGTGATAGAGTTCTCACGTGATCTAGTTGTTTAAAGGTGCGTGGCACCCCCCCCCCACTCTCTGTCTTCTCTCTGCTCCCACCACCTGAAGCATTGGCTACCCCTTTGCCTTTCACCGTGATTGTACATTTCCTGAGGCCTCCCCAGAATCTGAGCAGAAGCTGCTATGTTAGCTGTAGAACTGGGATCCAACTAAACTTCTTCTTGTAAATTACCCAGCATCAGGCATTTCTTCATCACAGTGCAAAAATGGACTAATACGCCCATCCTTTCAAAAACAGTGAAAGTAACACTGAGAGTTATGTGTCTGACACTTCATATTCCTACAGCTATTCTTTGAGTGGCTCTCAACATTTTAACGTTGAGAAAACCAAGAGTCCAAGATGTGAGTGAGTTGCTCATGGTTTCTCAGCTAGGATATGGCAGGGACAGAGATGAGTACAAAGCAGATTTATTGTTAACTAATGGCTTTAGAGACCAAAAGCCAAGAATAGAGAATAAGTGAAATGCATTTGCTAATTAATATGAAGATATAATTATGTTTTTATTTAATAAAACCATCCACTTGCAAAATGGAGCCAGTTTCTTCTGCTCTCTTTGCTTTGTCTGCAATTCCTGGGCACACAGAGTAACCTGCACATGTTTCTCATCCAGTCATTATGGACTCCAGTGAATGTGATGGTTTCCAAGTGTTTCCCATAGCCTGCCACCTTTTGAACCCACAGAGGCAAATGAGGAGCATCTTTACAATGTCAGCAATTGAAACTGATATGAATGAAGACAAGAATGATGACTGTGTGACTCTTCAGAATGCAATTTCAAAACTGGACCTGAGTCCAGGGAAGTGGAACAAACCCTGAGCGCCCCAGCACTTGCATGTGGGGGTCTCAGTGCCAAGCACTTCATTATGCAAAGTAGGTGCTTCCCAAGTGCCCTATCTGATAACAGCGGTGGATTTTGCCAAGTTAAATCTGTCCCAAGTAACAGAGGCTCTTCTTGCTGTTGAGTTGAGAAGTGCTAAAGAGAACAATAAAAGCTCCCACCCAAGTCCAGAGGGACATAAAGAGCACATAGTATTCTTGATGGCAATAAAGCTTCATATCTGGGCTAACCTCCCTTGACTAAGAGGGATTGCACAGATGCTCTGATTCAGGTCAAACACGAATCCTGTATACTGGCACTCTGATCCTCAGCATGTACAAGATAGGAAAGGAATTCTTTCAACTGTTTAGAAACTAAACTGCAGAATCTACACAGTAGAGCTTTCTAATTTCTAACTAAACATGAATTCAGAATGGGCTTTTTAGCTACCTTAACTCTTCTTGTAATGGAAGGACATAGAGTGATTCATGGGCTTCCATTTTGATGATCAATTGAACTTACCAGGGATTTTTAAAAACAGATTTCTGGGTCTTAGCCTAGGAGATTCTAACCATCAGTCAGCATGGGACCCCTAAATGTGATTTTGAGGTCTTTTCTAGTTCTAACAAAACTAGAAAAGTTCAGAGGGGGCCCCCAATATGATTTTTGAGGTCTTCTCCAGTTCTAACATCGTTTCTTCTTTATTATAAATGTTCATTTATTTTCTTTCTTCTCCTCAATGTAGATTTCACCAGACCCACTCTTCAAAAACAATCAACTTAGTCTGATGATTCTTCTCTCAGCTGAAGCCATCATAGTTCAGTTAGCTTTGGTTTAGTAGACCTATTTTCTAATTTTTCAATTATTTCCACTACTCTCATTTGAATATTCTCAATTTTCCATCTTGTTACAAATATGATCATCCAAGGTAATAATTTTAGAAGGGGGTGGGAGTCATGGTGGACCACAGAGGAAAAGCCGAAAGTTTCCAAAGAAGAAGGGAGTCAGAGGGACGGATCCATCCTGAGACGCCTGTGAGCCCGTGGTGGGATCCCTGGTAGGAAAAGTAGGTGCCAGTTGTCAGCTGTCTGATAGTTCATACACACACACACACACACACACACACACACACACACACACACATATATATATGAATTATTTATTCAGATTATCTCAGTTAAATTTAGTCATCCCTGGGGAAATAAAAACAAACCATTTTTCCATTATTCAATACTGTCTACTCTATGATACCTTTATTCCTGCCATCATCTTTCTAGAAACTGGTCTCTTCCAGCCGAGGTCCCCTGTGAGGAAGGGTTTCACTAGAATATTGCACTGTCTGTGGGGTGGTTTATCAGTTGAAAGACATGTGAGTTAGTGCATTTGGAAGCATACTGTGTGTCCTCATGATACTCAGAAGTCTGTTATAAATTATTTCTTTTACTTTTCTTTTCAGAAAGGGATTAGTTCATCCCAAATGAGTATGAATGTCCCAGGTCTATTGTTTCAGAACTGGAGCTGCAATCCATAGCCCTGTGAAGGTGATTATTCACTTATTTTGGAAGTGCAATCGCAGACCACAGGCCATTCCAATTAAACCTTGCCTATCCACATGTTGCATCTGTTTTGTTAGTGAACTTTGTCTCTTGTTGGTGCCTCCTACTGTTAAGTTTATTGATGAGAACTTAAGCATTTAGCCTCTAAGGAAATACCCTGGGTCTTACACATGCACCTGGTTTCAGTTGGGGAGAAATTCATCCTCCAGCGTGTCTTTGTGGCTGGGATTTTTCAGACACCACAACACAAAAGGTAAAATATACGCAAATTCATCTCTAGGCACCAACAAAATAGAAACAGAGAAGGTATGTGATCTAACCAGAATCAGAGAGCGGTTCAGGCCCCATGCGCAAAGCAGCAGCCTATATTAAGACCTGGACACGTGCTGCTGAAATGGCGCAAAATGCAGGTTTCCCACTTCGCACATAAAACAAAATAAAAATAAAAGTCAATAAAGATATGTTAGTGTGAGTTTGTGTGCATGCATTTTATCTAAGTTCAGGACACTCAGCTCATTCTGTCCACGACCCCATGGCTGTTTCCATGGTTCCGACACAAACTTAACTGACCACTCCATGGCTCACTCTTGGTTTAGAAAATTTTCTTGACTTAAGATTCTTTCCACTGGGCGTGGTGGCTCACGTCTGTAATCACAGCACTTTGGGAGGCAGAGGTAGGTGGATCACCCAAGGTCAGAAGTTCAAGACCAGGCTGGCCAATATGGTGAAACCCTGCCTCTACTAAAAATACAAAAATTAGCCTAGTGTGGTGATGGGTGCCTGCAATCCCAGCTACTCAAGAGACTGAGGCAAGAGAATCGCTTGAACCCAGGAGGCTAAGGTTGCAGTGAGCTAAGATCATGCCATTGCACTGCTGGGCAACAAGAGTGAAATTCCATCTCAAAAAATAAAACAAAAAAATGATTTTTTTTTAAAAAAGATTCTTTCTATGTCCCTAATTTGAATAGTGATATAAAGTCTCAAATTTGCCAGGACTCCACTCTCTGCAGGCCAGCAGCTGGCCGAGGAGGAGTCCAATTTCTTCCATCTGTTTCCTGGCCCTTGTGACTTCCCTGCCTGCAGGTGAGATAAGGGATAACCCCCCGGGAGTCAGCATCTGCCTTGAAGCCTCCCCACGTGCAGGTCTGCTGTCTGCATGTGGCCTCCACAGCATGTGACACAGCTGCACTGAACAGCATCCAGCTACAGAGAAGCTAGAAGATGTTCTAGCAGGAAAGTACGGAAGGCTTTTGTCTGAAGTGGACAGGCCTTATCTTCTCATGAAGTCCCTCCTGATATGTTCATTGATGCATATTTATGTGTCCAGTGAAAGATGACTGAGACTCCTGCTTTGGAGGCCTGAGGCAGTTTCTGGGAACCGGAAGCCGTTCACAAGGTAGTTCACAGAGCTTCAGCATCAGCCCCTAGGGTGTTCTCGCAATGCATTTATGGACCACGTTTTGATAAAATTTGCCAGTGTGAGAATGTCAATGCAACTGAGATCAATTACATTTTGTCTACCGATTGCTCACCTTCCTCTCAAGGCTGCTTGTATTGAGCTGCTATCAACAAGTTAGGGATCTCAGAAAGTGGAGTTGCTTTAGAGATACACTGAGACTGT
Organism: Cebus imitator; assembly: GCF_001604975.1. Lineage (NCBI taxonomy): Eukaryota > Metazoa > Chordata > Mammalia > Primates > Cebidae > Cebus > Cebus imitator. The sequence goes on along the minus strand of NW_016107500.1, from coordinate 2,795,935 downwards.
AATTAAGCTGATACAGTTAATGGATTTACAGTTACTTTCTTGTATAATTAAGTTACTGTTACCTGTCCTTCTCCTAAGACACACAAGAGAAGGGAGTGGAAAGAGGTCCTAGGATAGGATTGTATCCTGAAGGTGTTGGCACAAAAGCCTGGGGGACAGATGAGAAGAGAGTCTTAAAATACATGGCACTGTGGCCGGGCGCAGTGGCTCATGCCTGTAATCCTAGCACTTTGGGAGGCCAAGGAGGTTGGATCACCTGAGGTTAGGAGTTCAGGACCAGCTTGGCCAACATGGTGAAACTGTGTCTCAACTAAAAATACAGAAAATTAGCTGAATGTGGTGGCAGGCACCTGTAATCCCAGCTACTTCGAGGGGCTGAGGCAGAAAAATTGCTTGAACTTGAAGCGGAGATTGCAGTGAGCAAAATCATGCCATTGCACTCCAGCCTGGGCAACAATAGTGAAACTATCTTAAAATATAATTATATGTATGTATATTTCATATAATTATGTATAAATAAATAAATATATATTTATATGTAAATAGTCATATATGTATATGTGTGTGTATATATATATATATATATATAGCACTAGAAGCCAGCCTGTGGGAATGTCATCCAATTCCCAGATGTGTAAAATTGTAAACAGATTTCCTTAGCGAAATGGATGCTGTCTCCTGTCAGAAACAGATCCAGTAAGGCAGCATTAATATTTAGGAATATATTGGTAGTTTTTTTTTAACTTTTGATGGAAATCTTATAAAATAGAATTTATCTAGATTCCTATGTCTGTAAGCACAAGCCCACATCAGCAGTGCAAATGAAAGAGCTCTGTGTGTCTTCTGCTTTTCCATGTTTAATGATAAAAACAAATCAATGTTAAACAAGCAAGTTAGAGCAAAGACTATTTTTCTAGTGTCACTATAGGAAATACATAAACAAATTTTAAACAAGCAAGTTAAAGCAAAGACTAAACTATTTTTCTAGTTTTCACATAGAAAATATACTAGGAAGCCACTGTCACTTAAAAAGACAATCAAAGATATGCAACCGAAAATTGTAGGCAAATATAATCACAGACGTCTAGCAGTTTATGATTTGTGTGTGTGTGTGTTTCCACTTGTTATAATTTGATGTGATTTATTTTCTCATTCAAGACAAATATTTTTATTTGTACCATGTTTAGCTGAGTGAGACAGGCAGGCTGCCCATGGCTCCCCGCTTGGGCACCAAGCCTTCAACACACGGCTCCATCTGGCACCATCTGGCTCTGCTGTTTCTTACTCCCCAAGTTGTGAAATGCAAGGCTCTGTTTGCCTACCCGGGCTTTTTGTGGCCTCAACTCTTTTGTCTTGTTTTCAGGACCTCACTGCTCAGGAACGTAGCAGAATACCTGCTGCTTCTCCAGTCCCCTGGTGGGGGTTTCTGAGCATGCTAAATGACCAGTTTATGCTCTTCCTGGACTTTTATCCAATGCCTTGTGCTTGATCTCTGGCAAAACTCACTTATGCCTTCATCCTCGTTCACTCCCTGCACACCAATGACATCTCCCATATGCAAATTTGGCAAACTCATCACCTCTTATCACGGCCAAAGCATCCCAAGGTCTGAAGCCAGTCGGTCCCACATCCCTCCACCCCATCAGGAATCTGTCCTTTCTTGCAACTTCAAGCATGGCTGGTCCTGCCACCAGCGTGTCCCTGGGTCCATCCTCAAGTGAGGTATTCCTGGCAGGTGTCATTTGAAAATCCTAAAGAGGGATGGGAAGTTTTCCTCAGCCGTTAGAATAGGTTGAGCGACCTGTGCCAAAAAGGGACTGGATGATTTGCAAACTTAATACTAAGACTTTCTTTTCTTGTATAATAATCTGGTAGCAAGCCTGTGGGGAGAGGAGGAGACATATCCCCCCATGGAACACTGAGTGCTAGAGGCTTTGTTTATCCAAAGAACTGACAATTGCAGGGAGGAGAAATTCACTTAGGTCAGTTTTCACGCTGCTTTACACACTTGGCCAGTGCCTCTGGGATCGTTCCCCAAAGCTCGGCTGTTATTTTTCTGCATACTTAGTTCTGTTCTCGTCTCATATCTCCTTCCAGGCCACTTGGGCTGCCCACTTGGGATCCTCTCTTCCCGGCTTTTCGATTTCCTGTCTCTGTAAGCTCAGTTCCTTGTAATTCTACAATGCAAACCTTAATCATTCCACCTGGCATGGCTCGAGTCCAACCCTCCTCACAGCGAACGAGAACCACTCTTCCCTTCCAGGGATTCCCAATTGACACCAGCCTGTTAAACGCGATACTCATCCAGACCCCAAATGTAACCATTGTCTTGCATTGGGACATCTATGTCACTCAATTTGCATTCTCCAATATCAACTGCTAACTCATATCTGAGCTTTATGCTCCAGAGTCCCCCAGGGCAAACCTCCAGGAAGTTATGAACTGCTCTTTCTTACTGAAAGATACAGTTGCTGGGACTGCACTAAGCAAGACGGTTCTTCTGTAGTCAAGCATGGTCCCAGTGAGCATTTAGACACACAGGGGCAGGAAAGATGTGGGCCTGATTTGTCAATCACCAGATAGTGACGTGGCAGTGCACAGAAGGTAGGTTGTGGAAGATTCATGAGCTCAGGGTTTCAGAGGCATGCTGAGAACAATGTGATCTTGCTGTCTACACAGAATTGGATGAGGTTAGAATCCATTTGGAAGATGAATTCTCTTCACTACGGAAGGGAAGGGTACAAACTTGTAATACCTCTTGAATTATTTTATGTTTTTCCCCATAGAATATGATAATGGTCTGGGCACAGTGGCTTACGCCTATAATCCCAGCACTTTGGGAGTCCAAAGCAGGTGTATCCTCTGAGGTCAGGAGTTCGAGACCAGCCCGCCCAAAATGGTAAAACCCTGCCTCTAGTAAAAATACAAAAATTAGCTGGGAATGGTGATGTGTGCCTGTAGTCTCAGCTACTCGGGAGGCTGAGTCAGGAGAATTGCTTGAACCTGGGAGGCGGCAGTTGCAGTGAGCCGAGACTGAGACATTGCACTCAAGCCTGGGTGACAGAGAGAAACTCTGTCTCAAAAAAACAAAACAAAACAAAAAACAAACAAACAAATCTGAGAATGAGTTGTCTTAAATATTTTACAAAAGTGTAAATATAAAGAGGAAAAATGAGGTTGGGAGCACCCTCAATGAGCACTTTGGCCCTGGTGTCAGCTTATATCACTAGCAGGAGAAGAGGAAATATGTAAGGTGGAAAACTCCAACGGCAGCCCCAGTGCAAGCTTTCATGGAGAAAATATTAGTGATATTTTGTACCATGAATGTTACAAGCAAACATCCTACTGGATGTGAACGTATTATTTGTCATGGAAAACTGATAACCAAGGAGCTACTTTCCAGTTTTAGTTGTACAAAGGCAGACCCTCAGGTCAAATTTGTCTCCCAAGCACTAACAAACCAAGGAGCAAGTGAGTGTTTCCCAGAGCGCACAAGGCTTCAGCGCTCACGGTGTGCACAGACGCAGTCTCACCGCTGTGAAATCAGCATTAAAAAGAAGACAAATAGATTTGCTTCAAACAGCATGCACTGAATGTCAAGGATTTTAAAATTCATACTTATTTTGCAAACTGTGTTCTGCAGGTTCAATGGACTGCAATATAAAAGTGGATAGATTCCTTAAAAATGTATGCATTGAATTTATTATCCCTCACAGATATTAGAAAATTGAAAGTGCAAATTAAAATCTTTAGTATAAATTCAAATTAATTTACCCTTTCACGTGCTCAATACCTGCATACCGATTGCTTATTGTGTAATAAGCCTGCGGCAGATCGTGTGGCCACCTCACCTAATCAGGAACCGAGTTTTTGTTACTTTAGCTCCATCTCCCTTTTCTATGTATCTCCTATATGGTCTGACAATTCATACTTTTCATAGTTTGGACCTTCATGATTTCTATTCTTTACTAACACAGTTACTTCCTACTCGGAAGTTCTGTATTAAAAGTTGGACCATGCCTTCCCAAGACACGCACATACATGCATACACACACATGTACTCACCCAAAACACACACTTCTTTGCACATACTCATTCATGCCACATTGTCCCCATGAAAACAAATGTGAAGCTGCTAGATAAACACTTAACATCAGAGCATCATCTGAGCTTTGGACTGGATCCCTTTGTGGCTCTTGTTGGCTTCAGGACCAAGTTTCCTAGCTGGTCAAAGAAGGAGCCTGCCTGTCTCTAGTTTTGCATCCGACCTCTCCTGGCTGACCCCTCCCTATGTCCTGCACTGTGGCATGTGCCCTGTGGCTCCTGCCTCACCTGTTCTTACCACTTCCCCACCTGTATCCCCTCCCTCACAGTTTCTCTGTCAGCCCAGGTTAGGGCTGGCTGCAAAGACTGAGGCCAACAATCGTGGCTTAGACAATGCAGAATCCATTATTCTCTCATAAAAATGAAGATCGGCACCTTTTCTGTAGCTCTAGCTGGATTTTCGGAGAGAATAAACCGAGCTCCACTTCACAATTTGACCTGGAAGCTGTCAGAACGTCCTTATACTTATTCTCCCCTTGTCAGTCTTGGAAAGAATCAGGGCTGTGATACCACCCTAATCGTATTGCAGAGAGAAAGAAGCAGGCAGCCTCATGAGGCTTTTGGTTTGCTGCCTGTTTCTTCTACTTGTAATTTCATAAAAGGAAAAGGAAAGGCCCCTGATGAACAAGGCATGGAGAAGAATCCCTATCAATGAAGAGAAGAGAGGACAGGACGGCGTGCCCACTTTAGGGTCTCCAGGCTGGGAGCCAGGCAGAGAGACCCTATCTGGGTGGGGTGGCCAGCAGAGATGGGTGGGCAGGGTGGCACTACGGCAGGCAGCCTGTGCCATCACCTGTACCTGGGCATGCGAAAGCACCTTTCGCTCTGCAGAGGAGCACAGTACCCTGCACGTGGCGAGCGATGTCCTTGCTCCTGGGAGGCAAGCGCATTCCTGTACATGACTCAGGAGGGGTGCTCGCCCACCCACACTGCCCTGTGGTCAAAGGAAAAGGTCCCGGGAAACTATGAGGGCAGATGTGCTTGAGAAGCTGTCCTTCCCATGGGGCTTCAGGGACCTGAAGTCTTCTCCTCTTGTGGCTGCCCCACCCCATGCCCATCAGAGTCCTCCACTGGAGCCTGGACACCAGCTGATGGAGGACAGTGTGCGGATGGCCATGAGCCAGGCTGGGAAGTAGCCAGCCCTCTGCTGACCATGACCTTGTCCCCACCACCACCCTGAACTCACCAGGAGCTGGGAAGTGTTGGCTAACTGTGTCCCCTGCAGAAAAAGGAGGTGACTCTGGACAACATCTCCTGTTTCCCTGCCATATGAGGGAAGTTCCCTTTCTCCTCCTCTTATTTTGAACAGACAGGACCCTAGAAAATTAAGACGGCAAATGGAGATGTTCAAAGAAATGTGTAGAATGTAGCAACAGAAAAAACTGTAACCTCTGAATGAAAAGATGTTTGGGAGAAAGAGAAGCTAACAAAATAGCAAAAGAAATAGTAACAAAGAAAGATGAACGTCTTTAAAGTAGATTCAAATCCATAGATCTTATTTTATTTAGAAAAAATATATTAAGATAAACAATTTTGCTGACCTATTTAAGCTACACTTCACAAATTAACCTATTTGATAAAAAACTATTTGGCGCCAAATCAAGGCTCTAGATATTTGCAAGTGAGTTCTCATGTATACGGGCAGAGCAAATGCTTGAAAACATGGACTGGAATGATTCCTTCCTGCAATCATTGTATTTTAACTTCTCCAGAATGCTGACAGAGCATTTCAGAATTGGGCAATTTAAAAGGATATGTGGATTTTGCCCATTTCTTAATGATGCTTAAAATGATACAGAAAATGATGCAAAATCACTGGAAAGGCATACACACGTGAGCCCAGGCTGAGGGAAGCATAAAGCCTCCTGGCAGCCTGCACTGCGTTAGTCATTGTGACCCTGCTGCCTTTGTCCACAAGGATGGCTTGAGTGGCTTGGGGCCACCACACATGTGGTTTGAGTTGTCTCCCACTGGGGGTGATGGATTTGAACTGGTCCGGTCACGGTCTCCCACCCAGTCCCCCTTGTGGCCAAAGGCATGTGTTTGTGAGAGAACTGGATATTGTCAGGCGTGAAAGGGGTGATCACGAAACAGAGCAAAAAGGAAAAACAGTCAGCTCAGCAATGACTCCCAAGACACGGCCTTGTCCATGGCGTGTTGTAACCAACTGTGCCTGAGCCTCTTTTGCCTGGAGCCTGAGCAAAGAGGCCACCACACAGGCCACTGGCAAGGTGACAGTTGCAGCCACAAAGGCCTGCTGTTGCTGTTCAGAGACACGGCAAAACATGTTCTCAGGGAAATGAGGGCTGCAGCCGAACGAGAAAGGAAAGTCAAACTTCACTGTAGCATAACCCTGAGATTAATATTAAGCTCATGTACACATCACTTTCTGAGGTTTATTCAGCTTTTGCTGATTTCTCAGGGCACTAAAGGCAGAAAAAGATCAATACCTTTGTTTGAAATATACCCTATTCCAAACATTTCCGTACAATGAAAACTGTGTCTTCTTCTTGAAATAAAGGTGATGTATCTGTCAGAGAGCAACTCCATAAAAATTGCCAACCAAGTGGAATCCGGAATCTGCATAAGGCATATATATTTTTAACTATGTCAAACAAAATTTAAAAACAGCTTGACATTTCCTAAATATGTTTAAAGAAATCGTAATTTTGGGCAGAAGGGAGCAGATGGCTGCAAACACTGTAGGAACTTAGAGAGACTGAAGGAGGTTTAAAGCCATATTTGATAGAAAACTAAAGGAAGAAATCTTTCCTCCCCTCCTTCATCCTGGACTGTTTTCAGAATAGTGAATTATTTTATGAATATGCATCCCCCACTCAGAGCCATGGAGAAAGGCCAAGGAGGGACCTGCCAAGCCTGAGATTAGCAACACAGCCCAGTGAGATTTATTGCACATAAAAGATAGGGAAGTAAGACAACAGATTCCAAAGGAACAGATATTCTCACATAAATTAAGTGCTTTTAAAATTTAAGGTGCTCTTTCGGTGATATGTCTTAACATAATTTGGGCTTATTTAAAGATAAAACAACTTCATCCTCAAAAACAGCCATAATAAAAAATGTTTTATTGATAAACCATCTGCTGTTTACTAAGGCATGGTAAACCTCTGTAGATGTCTCACCCAGATAACTTTCAATAAACCTTGAGATCACTGTTATTGCTGCATGTGCTTATAAGAACCTAATTCAGTATATTAACTGCAGTGATAGTTATCACTTGATAGTGTCTCAGCATCTATTGCTCGGGGACTGCTGCATGCAAACAGAACTTTGCTGGAACCTGGGACCCCAGACCCCAGGGAAAAAAGCACTGAAGAGGACGAGCTCAACACACGTGACCATTTTCTTCTCACAGTTTCTGGCAGAGTTCGGTAAGAAAAATATGCATTTGTCAGGTCCACAATTAAGGAATGGTTTCACATTTTTAAATGTTTCTAAAGAATCAAAAGAAAAATAATGTTTTGTGATACATGAATATTATGTAGCATTCAAATTTCAGAATCCATAAATATATTTTATTGGGACACAGCCATGCCCACTCACTTATACATGGCTGTGGCTGCCTCGCCACCACCTACAGAGCTGCAGCAGAATCCACACTGCCCTTCAAGCTGAAAATCTCATCATCTGGCCCATTGCAGGGAAGCCCATTAAGGCATGGGAGCTATTATGGGAGTGGAAGGCGAGCTGCTTGCAGTTCCTAATGACTGTCTGTTCCCAGTGGAAGGCTAGGACTGCTTTGTCCTGACTTGTCCTTCTGCCTGAGGGAGCACCTCAAGAGGAACTCAGCAGGTGAGTTAGAATGGCGTCCAGTTAGAAGAGGGAAGAAAGCCAGGGAGTGGACGTTGTATTACCTGTTACGTGTTCATATTGCAACAACTACAATGACACTTACCTAACAAAGGTCAAGGAAGGAACCTCTTTCCTTATTTCCCCTGCATTTGATACAATTGACAAAATAATATCAAACTTGCAAACCACAGAATTAGAACTGGTTGAGTCATGGAACCAAAAAGAAAGTTTGTCATAAGAGTCATATAAAGACATAGAATTGTCCCGACACAGACCTGGGCTCTGAAGCTAAAATTGCAGGTGCAAGGTGGAATCAGCTAGCAAAAATTAAGAGGTAAAAGCACAGGTCACAAATCCTGAATACTCATTAAATACAAAAAATCACACGGATACTCTTGTAGAGGTTCCTGCCGAGTGGAAGGGAGGCACTGACCTCATTTGCTGTCAGGCGAGGTGACTGCTTACCCTCCTCTTTGCATAGAAACCTCATTGGAGTCCCAGTGAGGTCTGGGACAGACCTCAGAAACCACTGTGGGGGAAGCACAGTTTCTAGAATGTACACTCTGCTCTCCCCTTAGGTCTGGGGGAGAGAAAGAACTGCCCAACCTGTCTGCTTCGCTGACTCCCAGCCCAGGTAGTCTTGAGCAAAGCCAGCAGATTATAGACTCCAGGACAGCACCAGACCCTCCGTCCTCTCCTGCTAGCACATGTACCCCAAACATACCGAAACTGAAAACCAAACGATCGTGGCAAAGAGAGAAACCATTCAGATCAGGCAGCTTATGCTCTAGAACTCCTCACTGCATAGTCTCTTTTTGGGCTCAGGTAAGCCTTCTGCCTCAGCTTCCTGAGAAGCTGGGATCACAGGCATGGACAATTATGCCCAGCTATTTTTTTCCTTTTTGTAGAGATGAAGTCTTGTTATGTTGCCCAGACTGGTCTCAAGTTCCTGGCTTTAAGTGATCTTCCCACTTTCGCCTCCAAAAACTTTGGGATTCCAGTCATGTGTTACTGTGCACACCAGCTTTTACTCATGAATAATTTTCTTTGCATATAAATAAGCAAGCGTGGGTCCTGGGAAATCCCATGGCAGTCAGTCTATTCCAATGCTGAGTGGAGTGTGAAGAGGCTAGTCATCCTACTACAGGGCACGGAAGAGCAAGATTGCCCTTGATGGAAATGATAAGGAAACAACTGTGGTAGATGAGCTTATCAAACTCTGGGGTGAAGGGTCAAAGTACTACTTCTCCATGGAAGGGAGGTTGAATCAGGAGATCTGTATTAGTTCGTTCTCATGCTGCTATAAAGAACTGCCTAAGACTGAGTAAGTTATATAGGAAAGAGGTATAATTGACTGACAGTTCTGCAGGGTTGAGGTGGCCTCAGGAAACTTACAATCATGGCAGAAGTCACCTCTTCACAGGGCAGCAGGAGAGAGAATGAGTGCCAAGCAAAGGAGAAAAGCCCCTTATGAAGCCATCAAATCTTGTGAGAATTCACCCACTATCATGAGAATAGCATGGGGGTAACTGCACACATGATTCGATTACCTCCTATCAGGTCCTTCCCATGGCATGTGGGGATCATGGGAACTACAATTCAGTATAAGCTTTGAATGGGGACACGTCCAAACAATGTTAATTTCACCCTTGGCCCTCCCAAATCTCATGTCCAAGACAAAGCAAGTCCTTTCTGCTTATAAGCCTATAAAATTGAAAGCAAGTTACTTACTACCTAGGTACAATGAGGGATACAAGCATTGAATAAATATACTCATTCAAATGGGAGAAATTGGCCAAAACAAAGGGCCACAGCCCCTGTGCAAGTCTGAAATCCAGTAGGACAGTCATTAAACCTTAAAGTTCCAGAGTGATCTCCTTCGACTCCATGTCTCACATCCAGTTCATGCTGATGCAAGAGGTAGGCTCCCAAGGCCTGGGCAGCTCTGCCTCCATGGCTTTGCAGGGTGCAGCCTCCCTCCTGGCTGCTTTCATGGGCTAGCACTAAGTGTCTGTGGCTTTTCCAGGTGTGTGGTGCAAGCGTTAATGGATCTAATTTCCTGGGGTTCTGGAGAACAGTGGTCCTCTTGTCACAGCTTCACCAGGCAGCACACCAGTGTGGACTCTGTGTGGGGCCTCCAGCCCCACATTTCTCTTTCACACTGCCCTAGCAAAGGTTCTCCATGAGGACTCCACTTCTGCAGCAAAATTCAGCCTGGACATCCAGACATTTTCATACATTCTCTGAAATCTAGGCAGAGGTTCCCAAACCTCAATTCTTGACTTCTGTGTGCCCACAGGCTCAACATCATATGGAAGCCTGTAAGTCTTGGGGCTTGCATCCTTTGAAGCAATGACCTAAGCTGTACCTTGACTCCTTTTAGCCACAGCTGGAACTGAAGCAGCTGGAATGCAGGGCACCATGTCCTAAGGTGGCACAGAGCAAGGGAGCCTTGAGCCCAGCCTGGGAAACCATCTCAACTATGCCACTGATATTTGCTGGAGATATTTCCCCATTGTCTTGGCTGTTAAAGTTTGGCTTCTCTTTACTTTTGCAAATTTCTGCAAAAGCTTGAATTTCTCCTGAGAATATGAGGGTTTTTTCTTTTCTATAGCAGCATCAGGCTGCAAATTTTTCAAACTTGTATGCTCTGCTTCTTTTTTAAACATAAGTTTTAGTTTCAGATCATCTCTCTCAAGTTCAAAGTTTCACAAATCTCTAGGGCAGGAGCAAAATGCTGCAAGCCTCTTTGATAAAGTACATCAAGAGCCACCTTTGCTCCAGTTTCCAACAGATTTCTCATCTTTATCTGAGATCACCTCAGCCGGGATTTCTTTGCCCATGTCACTATCAGCATTTTGGTCAAAAACTTTCAACAAGTCTCTAGGAATTTTCAGAGTTTCCTGCACGTTCCTGTCTTCTGACCCCTCCAAGTCTCTTCCCATATTTTTCTGTCTTCTTCTGGGGCCTTCAGACTTTTTCAAATTCTGCCCGTTCCCCAGCTCCAAAGTTGCTTTCGCATTTTGGGTACCCCTGTAGCAGCACCCTGCTCCCTCAGTATCAATTTACTGTATTAGTTCGTTCTCACGCTACTGTGAAGAAATACCCAAGATTGGGTAATTTATAAAGAAAAGAGGTTTAATTGACTCACAGATCCACAGAGATAGGGAAGCCCCAGGAAACTTACAATCATGGCAGAAGGCACTGCTTGACAGGGCAGCAAGAGAGACAACGAGGGCTGCGTAAAGGCGGAAATGTCCCTTACAAAACCATTAGATCTCCTGAGAACTCACTCCCTACCATGAGAACAGTATGGGGGTAACCACTCTCATGATTCAATTGCCTTTCACTGGGTCCCTCTTACACAATACATAAAAATTATGGGAACTACAGGTCGAGATGAGATTTGGGTGGGGACATACTCAAACTATATCAAGGTCCTCATGGGCTTTCAAGCAGGGGGAAGAAGGAAAGGGGCCTGTCCTGATTCTGTTCCCTTGGAGCCTGGGAGATATGGTTCTAGGATCAGAGAAAGAAGGAAAACACAGATCAGGAGAGAGAAATGAGCCAGACAAATGGGCTCACCTCAGAGGCTCCACTCCCATTGGCTATGGTAAGGGAGCTCTGGTAGGATTACAACCTCCTTTCAGACTCTAGAGCATCTTCCTCCCAGAAGGGAGCTGGGGCCTGATTGCTCTGTGGTGACACTGTGTGCCAAATGTGAGACAGATTTGAAGCTAAATATTCTATTTCTATTTCTTCCTTGATTTAAATCATGTGGGGACAAAGAATGTGACCAGCTTGTGTACAATAGAAACGCAGGCCAAAAGATGACAGTTTGTATGACCCTGACACTTGTTCCTACCACAGCAATTAGTACTTGGTGGAGACCAGACACTCTGTGCCTGTCACTTTCAATATAGGTTAGCTACTTAACATTATAAAGTCCCAAACTTAGCATGAGGTCGCAATCCCCTGCTGTCAGTTACAGATGCTGAAGACTCGAGGGACATTCCTCTGTGGGGAGTCAGGATGATTGTTGGGCGTTTTTCTCTCAATACAAGATTGAATCTTCGTGATTTGTAATGGAGAAGGAGCACTGGGCTTATTTATTTTCCTGTCATCACCCTGACACATCTCCTCCCCAGCCAGCAGCTAGCCCACCCTGGGTTGCCACAGACTCCAACCTCCTCCCTGCCCCATCAGCCAGCAGTCACTGCCATCACACAATGAGGGCTCAGTCCCCTGGGCTCCATGCTGCCTGGCAGTCTCCATGAATCTGGTCTACAGAATTGCAGGCTTTTGCTGGGCACTGGGCCTGGGACTCAGGTTCAGCCAGTTAGTTCATGACAGCTTTGAATTCAGATAGAGAGAAACTGCGAGGACAGTGCTGGTCAGCCAAGAGTTCCTCTTTGTTGAGGATTTGTGTTTTGGTCTGGAAGGGCATCCATATTCTATTCCCCTCTGCTCCCATGAAAAAAAGAGAGAAAGAGAGACAGCAAGAAAGGAAGAAAGAAGAAGAAGGAAAGAAAGAAAAAAAGAAGGAAGGAAGGAAGAAAAGAAAAAAGGGAGGGAGGAGGAAGGAAGGGAGGAAAGAAGGGAGAGAGGGAAGAAGGGAGGAAGGAAGGGAGGGAGGGAGGGAAGGAAAGGGCAACACCAGTGTTTATTTTGGGTCCAGGCACTGGGTCAAGTGAGAAGGGAGTCTTGACATGGGAAAGGAAGACTCTGGAGCAAGCTGGCTCCACACCTTTGAATTCTTATTATGTTAGATTGTGATTCCTCCTCCCTTACCATTCCTTCCCAAATTCTTCCTCAGATTTTCTTTTAAAATATAGACAAGTGTCATTAAATTCTCCAACTCTCCATACTACATCTTGTCCACATCTTTGCAATATACCAAGGCAGGAGTAGTTCAACAATTAGAATTAATTCACATCTGTGGTTTTATTAGAGTCATATTAATTTTTTCAGTTAAATAAACAACCAGAAATCACCAAAGCTCAGATAATGCTGAAACCTCTGAACCTGTGCCTTCCAGCCTACAAAGCATGGGGGGGTTATGGAATGAGTTAACATCAGATGTCAGCCTTTCCTCATACAACGGCATGGCAATGAAAGCAAAATATTTAAGAACCTTGAATGCAACATGCTTATAACATGTTTTTAATTTTCAAATTCTTAAAACCGAATCCTTTAATATTTCCAGATTGAAACTCAATTATCAAGTTGAGTAAACTGTTTGCATGATGATATAGACCAGCTTTTGATACTAAAAAATAAACCCATGACTTTACATGCAAGTAAGAATTGTGCTCTTGGTTGGGTCTCTTTAAAGCCTAACATAGTATTAAGAGAAAAATTGTACTATCCTTAGTGGGATTTTAATGTTGACAAGCATTTCTGCGTGAATCAATTAGTAAGCTGTGAGTAGATCTTGACAAAAGGACAGAAACATAAGCTAAATTTATTAATAAAAAGACAAAGCTGATTCCATGAAATATTTTGTTTTTAATTGATCATCGTACCAGTGTTTCATTCCAAACTTCTCTCTGGTTCTACAGCCCCATGAAATTTAAGAAGTTGCTTTTTTAAGTCTTGGGATCTCCCTGGGATTTTTTAGGCTGACACCAACACTCCCCAACACAGACGCACTCCTAGCAGATAATTAAACACAACAAAAGGGCCCTCAGCAAGCCATATTACATTTCACCAGCGTGGATGGGGGACGTGGGGCACAGGCAGGACGAGAGGGGTGATTCCCCGGATATGTTGGACGTAGGTGGCACTTTAAGGTTTCATAAATATAAATGTAAAATTGCCCTCGTCTGAGTCATTCTCTAAGAAACTGAAAGTCAGAGTGCTGGCATGAGATGATGTATCATTCAGCACACTCGTGAGGTGTCCCAATGCCAAGGAAATTTGCTATTTTATATTTCTTACTAGTACGAACTATATTAATTTTTTATTAGACTACATTGTATATTTTCTTAGTAATTTTGCCCTGCATTTTAAAGATCAAATATTTAGTTTTATTGCATTTTACCTAATAAAAATTACATTCTACCCAGCTGAACAACTCAGAAAGTATTATAGTAACATCATTCTCTGAATTTTAATTTTTATAGAGTTGAATAAATAGATCACTCATATAGTTTTCTTATAAGTTATATATTTGGGTTAGCTGATAACTTATTGTATTATAAGAAAGAGAACACATTTTTAAGTCTTGTTTATAAAACTGATAGCATAAATAAATGTACGAGGAAAATTTCTGCTTTCTATCAAGAAAGAGACTATTTTTACCCTCCTACCTAAAGGAAACAAAAAGAAATAGATAAAATACATGAAATTCACATTGTCAAAAATGGACACCAAGAAACAGAGGCTATGATCCCTGAGATATAAAAAACAAATGGCATGAGCTCTCCAAGTGTCCTAGCATATTGCCTTGAGGGAGTTCCCAGATGGGCAAAGGCAAGGGACCTGTCTGGAGGTGGTCAGATTCTCTGAGCTGAGAAGAAGGTAGAATAATCCAGTGAGACAAAGGCAGGTAGACCCTGCAGTGCAGAATACCAGAAAGAGATGAAACACAGAGAAAGCGCTTCTGAGATCTCAAGAAGGTCCCTGTGGAGTATTCAGCTGATTACTCATGAATAAACCCACGTGTGGAAACATCTTGAAACTGGAGAAAGAACCACCCAAATGGATGAGAGGAAAGAGTGCCAGAAACTTACACAGGGCTGAGGATAGTACTTGCTCCTCCCAGCCAGATAAGAAAAAGTTAGAATTCATTGTGTATTGAGCAAAGTACATATAAAGTTCTTGTCTAAGTCACCAAGAATAATTAGTCCTACACCAGTGGTTTTCAATCTCAGCACCACTGATATCTTAGCCTGAATAATTATTTGCTGTGGGAACTTCATCTGGTGCACTATAGGATGCTTAGCAGCACCCACAGCATTAGCCCATTAGATGAAAAAAACATAACCCCTGCAGATGTTGCTAAGTGTCTCCTGGGTACAAAATTAACCCTGGTTGGAAACCACTGTCTTAGTCTGATCACTACTCTAGTTCTTACACAAAAAATCTTATAAAGGAAGGCATGAGAGCTCAAACTATTTTCAATAAAATAAGTGGCGTCCCAAGACAAAGCTCAAGGATACTCCTAAGAGAAAAAAAATACCAGGACTTAACAAAATCAAATGACAAAATCTTGCATTACATAAAAATTACTACGTTTTCAAATAAAAGGGAAAACATGCCCCATAAAAGGAAAATAAATAATTGAAACTGACCCAGTATTAACACAGGTTTTAGAATTAGCAGATAATTTTAAAAGTTATTATAAATGTACCTATGTTCAAAGCACTAAATAGAAACACGAAAGGCATTTAAAAGACCCAAATCAATTTTTAGAGATGAAAAGTGTAATATGTGAGATTGTAAAATGCACTGGATAGGAATAATGGCAGATAAGAAGAAAAGACTAGTAAACTTGAAAACACATCACTGGAAACTAAATGAAATACGAGAAAAAAAACTATGGCTTAAAGAAGTATCTAAGCACTGGTGACCTCTGGAAAACATGTAAACAGAATAGTATGTAAGTAATTAAAATCCCTGAAAGAATATGAACAGTAAGGAGGAAGAAGAGAAGAAAAAGGAAAGGAACAGTAGAAAGAAAAAAAAAAAAAAAAAAAAAAAAAAAAAAAAAAAAAAAAAAAAAAAAATAAAAAAAAAAAAAAAAAAAAACAAAGTAGAAACTAAAATAACCATATCTTTTTCTAATTTGCTAAAAACTACAAACACACAGATCCAAAAACCTCGACAAAATGGGAATGAGAAGCATAAAGAAAACTATGTCAAAACATTTAATAATGAAACTGCTCAAAACCAATGACAAAGAAAAAGACTTAAAAACAACCGGAGAGAAAATTGATTACAAAAGAAGAACATAGTTATGATGACAGCAGATTTCTTGTAAGAAACAACACAGCCAAGAAGACAGTGTAATAGCATCTTTAAAGGACTGAAAGAAAAAGCTGTTAGCCAACAGTTTTATATCCAGAGGAAACATCTTTCAAAAGTAAAAATGAAATAAAGACTCTCAGACATTAAAGGCTATAGAAATGTATTATCAATGGAATAGCACTACCAGAAATATTGTTTTAATTCTTCTGGGAGACAGGAAATAACCAGATAGAAATGTGGATCTACGACAAGAGAATGAAGAATACCAAAATTTGTATTTACCCGGGAGATACATGAGACCATTCTGATTATTAAATCCTCTTTTAGAGCACATTTAATGAAAGCATTAATAAAATATAACGAGTGTAAGCTTTACAACAAATATACATTTAAAATATATGGCAAAAACAGCACCCAAATCAGGAGGAGCAAAGGAAAATATATTATTGTAAGTTCCTTATGCTATATGTGAAATGTATGTATGAAACATGACTTGAATGTAGACTGCAATAAATTAGAAATTCATATTAGAAACAAAATACAACCCCACTAAAGCGACAAAGCAAGGGGTGATAGAGAATAAAAAATATTGATATAAAATGAAATCATAAATATGTTAAATTATTTCAAAAGATGATATAAAACCAAAAAAGGAAATGAAAAACAAGTGGAACAAATGAAATACAAATGACAAGTTGGTCAATTTATACCTAATGATATCAATATTCACAGTAATTGTAAATGACCTGAATACAGTCATTAGGAAGCAGAGGTAATCATACTAAATAAAAAGTCTAAACTCAAATACATATTGACTACAGAAACACACTTTAATCATAAGTACACAGACAGGTTAAAACATTTTTTTGAAGTGTTATGTCATTCTAACACTAATCCAAAAATGCCAGAAGTCTATATTAATTTTAAGCCAAGTATATTTCAGTGCAAAAAATATTACCATCAGTAAAACAGGACATTTCATTGTGATAAAGTCGTCAATTGACCAAGTGGATGTAAACATGTATGCACACAGTGAGAGCTTCAAAATACACAGAGGAAAAACAAATAGAACTGAAAACAGAAAAGGATGAATCAGTAGACAAAACTGGAGATTTCAATATCTTCACTCAACAATTAAGAGAATATGTGAACAGAAAATCTCCTGCCTAATACCTATAAGAGTGAGTCAATTTGTAGCTTGTCACCTCTCCTCAGTGCTTATATCAGAGACAGATGGCTTCACTAGTAAATTCCACTAACAGTAATGAAATAAGTATCCTATTTATACAGAAACTCAACTAGAAAACTGAAGAGGTTTCTCTTTCTGTGAACTGACATTATCCTGACTTAAAAAAGAGTTCATGACATTATAAGAAGAGAAAACTACAGATTTCAGGGGCATGGTAGAACAAACAGCCTAAGCTGATCTTATCAATTAAATTCAACACTTAAACATACATCATGATCAAGTGGGCAAGTGAGGTTTATCCCAGGAATACAAGGTGAGTTTAATACTCCAAAATAATTGTGACGAACTGAAAGTGAAAAGTCCCAAGAACATCTGAGTAAAAGTAGAAAAAACATTTCACAAAACCCAGCATCCATTTTTTTTTTCATAAAAGCTTTCAGCAAACTAGGAATAGAACGTGTCTTCCTCACCCTGAATATGTGTTTTTCTTAAAAAAAAATATGACAAGTAATATCACAGTTATGATGAAAGATTAAATGCTTTCCTATTAAAATCAGTCGTAAGATATGGATGCATTCCACTGCTGATTGGAATATAAAATGGTGTAACCATTTTGGAAATTAATTTTTCTCTTTTTTAAAAAGTTAAATCTATATCTACCATATGATCTAGTTATTCCACTCCTAGACATTTACTCAAGATAAATGAAAGTTTATATGCAATACAAATCCTTGTAAACACACATTCACAGCTGCTCAATTTGTGACAGCCCAAAAGTAAAAGCATCCCAAATGTCTATCAATAGGTAAATGGATAAAGAAGCTAGGTACAACCACACTGTTGAACACTACTCAGCCATGGGAGGAATGAACAATTGATACATACAACAACTTTAATATGTCTCAAAATAATTATCCTGAGTGAATGAATCAAGAAAAAAGTACATAGTGCATTTTTCCATTTTTATAAATTCTAAATAAAATAAACTAATCTATAGTGACAGGCAGAAAGCAGATCAGTGGTTCCCCAGGCTTGGGATGGGGGCTGAAGGATGCCATGGGCAATTCATAGAGGTCAGGTTTTTCAGCTAAGAACTCACCTTCTAAATAAGAAACAGAGTACTTCCTCTAGATGGAAACATGCAAATAAAATTTAAAAAGGGAGCTTTTGTTTTTATGTGCAAAGCCATGGTGCCAGTTTACATCCTCCTGTTTCGGAACAACACGGTTTCTGATAAGGAAGGACAGAGCAGTGGAGCTGAACGGCAGGTGCTTATTGGTTATATCCGTGGCTAGGAATGTGACTTGAGCTTCAAAGTAAGACTCTAAAATGAAGAAGCAATTCGAAGTATGCAACAGAATGGTGGAGTGTAAATTAGTATTTACATCTCAGAACTAAATCCAGGATCTGGCGGCCCCCACGGAGTGCTCTGGGAAAAAGGACAATACTATTTTCTTGTGCATTTTAAAAGCAATAGGCAGTTCTAAAATTGTCAAAGTCAGTGGGGACATAAGCCTAGCTAGGGCCAATGATTCTCTCTTCAACTGTGGAAAACTATGATTCGAGAGATCAAAGAGGGTAAAAAAGGAAGTCCCTCCCTGTGGTTGCGCAGGGTGTGGAATATGTCCTTATTGTAGCTATTTATATCACAATAAAATGTGAATGCAGATTCCTTAGACACAGTAATTAATGGGTCACATATGCAACACTGGAATCAGACGAGCCTCTCTGGTTGCTCTAAATATGACCAAATGTCAAAGCCCATTAACGGTCACATTTAGGATCTCAGTTGCTGCCCAGCTGGGACGATGAGAGCATTCCCCAGGGAGGAGTATCATCCTCAGCTCCGAAACAGAGACACTTTGCCTTTCTCAGCGTGTCCGGTCATGTACTGAAACTTCTGGAGACAGGACACTGAGATGAATTTACCGTGTTATTCATGATTCGTTTTGATAAAACAGTGCCAGAGTCTTGAAGAAACCTCCAAGTTATTAGATAAACGGATGCATCCATCATCGGAAAGATTAGCTAAGCTTTGGTAATAATGGCTGGACTTGGGTTTGCATTTTTTTTACTATATAACCAAAAATAATTCTTGAAGCAAGAGTGGCTTTAATGCTTTCATGTGAGAAATGCGATGATTTCTGTGTGGTTAGAAAGGGAGCAGCCTCTGTGTTTTCTGTTTCTGCATCTGTGCTTCAGTCTGACCTGATCAGACATTTCTCTCCGGTGATAGATTCCCAAGGGCTGAACAGATGGCCCCAAGCTCAATTCCGTGGATAAGACCACATTTGTAGCTAGGCACATTTTCTTTCACGGACAAAAGAATTTGGTTAGCAGAAGGAAAATACAGAATTTCCTTACATACACACGACATACCCACACACACGTGTGCGCACACATGTACACATTAGAAATGTTGAGGAACATGAAAACACTCTTCTTATTCTCTTTTCTGCCAAGTGGCTTTGGATCGCTGCTCCATGGGATGCAATATGATCCATCATAATCAATAATCACAGCACCTGAAATACACTGGAATTGCCTTTACTTACCTCTGAAAAATAGACGCCCCTCCGGCGGAATCAAGGACAAGGACCCAGCCCTGACCTGCAAATCCCATGACTGATTGTTTATAGGCTCCTGGCAAAGCAGAAACCCTCCGTATCAACAGCCGGGACCCTGATCTTCATTCATTTGCTCAGCCTCTCGGCACCAATTATGTAGGAACATATTACTTGCCAGGCACTGGGATGTAGTTTGAGCAAGACTGGTGAGGATGGTCCTTGTATGGAGTCACATTCTTGCAGGGAGAGAGATAGCAAATAAATAAACATATAAACACCACAGTGATGCAAATACAGAATGGCAGTGCACGCTGTGCAGAGACTTTCCTGAGGTTATGTGGAGCACTTAGGGAGCTGTCACCCACTGGGTAGTCAGGAGGTGCCAACGGAGCTTAGATTTGAATGGTGTGATGGTGTCAACGCAGAAGCCACAGGTGGACGGTGGACGGAGGAACATTTCTGGTGGGGAACAGGCACGTGGTAATCCCCCTCCTGTGCGTTTGCGTGGATCTGTGACTTGACTTCAGACAACAGAATGCGGCCGAGGTGACAGAATGCCAATTCATGATTGCATTTTATTACAGAAGAAGCCATCGTAGCAGGCTTACGCAGGAGACTTTTGTGCCGGCCTTGTAGAAGCAAGTCACTGTTTGTAAAGACCTGGAGAGGACCACATCCAGGAAGCTGTAGGGACTTTTAGATGCTCAGAGCGGCTCCTGGAAAACTGCCATCACTGAAGCAGGGACCTCTGTTCTGTAACTGAGTTCTGCCAATATTCATGCAAGCTTGGAAAAGGATCACTGTGAGACCCGGATGCAGGTCTTGCCAAGGGCTGGACAGAAAGCAGTGTGTGATGTTTGGTTTAACACTCATCTTGAGAATATAAAACACTGAATCTCAAGCTCAAGAGACAGAGGGAATTCCTTTGGGAAAAGATGTTGGAGAATGTTGCTTTTTCCCTATGCATGCCTTCAACCTCTAGATGCTGGGTTCCTACCCACACCGAGGGTTCTGTAGAAAACACAGAGATTAAGTCCTCAACAAGCTCCTGGCCTAGGAGGAGAGAGAAACTGCACAGGAATCATGATAACTTAAGGTTGAAATGCAAAAGTACCATAAAAAAGTAAAATATTAGGGCGCCTAAGAGGATGGGGGTTCCCTTGTAGGAAGGGAGACCCCACAGGCTTGGCAGAGGAGATGCCCACCTGAAATGCATTTGCAGGGCAGACAGAGAGGGCTCAGAGAACAAGAGCAGGGCACTTCTGAAACTGGAATTGAGGAGACAAAAGTCACCAGGATGGAAGAAGAAGCATGGTCAGCAGCCAGGTTCTGTGGTGGTTAATTTCATGTGCCAACTTCACCGGGTCGCGAGATGCTCGGATATTTGGCCAAGCATTATTCTAGGTGTGTCTGTGAGTGCGTTTCCAGGGGGGATTAGCATTTCAATCTGTGAACAGAGTAAAGGGGATGGGCTTCACTCAATCCATTGAGAGCCTGAATAGAGCAAAAAGGCAGAGGAAGGGAGAGTTCAACATCTCTACCTGACTGCATGAGCTGGGTTATGTGTCTTTTCCTGCCCTTGGACTCTCAGGCTTGGCTTTACACCGTCAGCACTCCTGGAGTTCTGTCCTTTGGATTAGGATTGGAATCATAGTACCCACGTCCTTGGGTCTTAGCTTGCAGACAACATATTGTGAGATTCCTAGCCCTTGTTAATTATGTGCACCACTTTCTTATGATCTCTCTCTCTCTCTCTCTCTCTCTCTCTCAATAAATAAACAGGTAAACAGATAGACGCACACATACACCATTGGTTTTGTTCTGCTTCTCTGGCGAAGCCTGGCTAACACAGGGCCCATGGGTAGAAGGCAGGAGTGGAGACTGAATGGCAGATTGACACAAGGGCTCAAGGCCCTGACCTCTGGGCTGAGTTAATTGCCATCAGGGCAGTGGCCTCCAAAGCCACCGCATGGAGATGAGGCATCGCTGGGACCCTCCCCGGATGATGGCTCTGCTTCGCTGATAAGGATGGGTTTGGAATAGTGAAGGGCAAGATGCGTAAAGGAAAGAGGGAGGTGAGCTCACTGCTTGCCCTGCACCCTGAACCCCAGTGGCTACAGACATCCAGGTGGCGATCCACGACAGCAAAGAGAAATGAAGAGAATCGGAACTCCAAAGAACAGCCACAAATATAGATGCAGATTCATGAGTCATCTCCGCCAGACAGATAAGTAGAACCATTCATTCTGTAATGCATACCTCAGCAGGGATATGAGGTAAGCATCATGACTGTGGGTACTACTGATAACAGTTTCCAGACCTTTTTTGAGAAAAGCAGGAAAAAGAGAGGTCTGGCACTTGAGAGCAGTGTGTGAGCTGATGCGATGTGGCAACTTGGCTCAGCTCGTCATTTAGTTCTGGGGCAATTTGAATTCAAGGGATAGGATGTCTTGATAATGATCGCCTGGTAACGGCAACATTTATGCCAAGAGTTTCATCTTAAATTCTAATGTACGTTTTTTAAAAATCCAGAGTTTCAGGGCTGCAACAATTCCATCTGCATGACGAATGGTTTGAGATGTGACATTCTAAGTCACAGCCCTGTTCCCTGGGCCGACTCTTGTCACTGATTATCCTTTCCCAGTAAATACGAGTAGACAGCGTCAGGTGTTAATGAGGCTGCCTTTAGAGCTGATGCTGGAACATATGTTCTACTTATCAAGATGGGGTTGTTGTTTTCCTTTGCACTGCAGACCATGACCCTCTGGGCAAAGAAACCCATTGAGATTAACTTGTATCTGTTTAATAGCGTATGTGTTTTTAAAGCCAGTGTGCAAGAATGATTCATTCATTGGTCATTGAGGGTAAGTGTATGGCCACTCCTGCCACATCTGTGCACTTACTGGCCGGGGTCTATTGTTTCTTCACACTCATCGGGTGGTGTGGAAAGCAGAGTAAACCCAGTGGTGAAGACCAATGATGTTGTTAGGCAGAAAGTTTACAATGATGTCAAACTTTAGGAAAGCACACTGCCGTCCATAGCATGAGAAATCTGTGTGAGCCAATCAGGTGTGAATTGCAGAGTCAAATGCTATAGGTATGTATCTGGTGTACTGATGTATACAATAATAAAATTACATTTCTCATCAACGTTTTTGTTGTTAAAATTAAATGTATTTAGCATAAGAAACTTTCTGAGATATATTAAATAGTAAAAAAGATATTGAATGCTCCAATGACTTTTGGAAACTGATTGTCAATGCTTCTTCTACCAAGAACTGTTGCTCTTTTGTTTTCCTGAGGTCTTGGCTTGAGTCAAAGGTTTATACTTTTCAAGACCATCAGGCATTCTGCTTTTAGACATTCCTGCCAGAAGCCTTATCTGATGGGGCAAAGCTCTCAGCACTGAAACAGGTTTGGTACTCTTCTAAGGTGGCTCTAGGGATGCATTCCTGTCCTGGAAGCCTGGACGGGTTGCCATGAGTAGAGAGGACCTACACCAGTACGTCCTGGAGAAGGTATACCTTGCCTATGACATCTGCGTGGTGGAAGTCAATGCCTTGGCAATGAGAAAAGTGTGAAAATGAAGAAGAAGCAGGGCTATGATGCAAGCTGGAAACACAGCTTTGCGTGGCCTCATGCCTTCAGCCAGGCGTCTGCTTTGCTCTCCTCCCTCTGTGATGTCACAGCAGCTGGTATCTATGTGTCAGTTTTACAGGTTGATGGGGTTGGGTTTTAAGATGATATAACATCTCCCAAGAAAGCTGCCCAAGGACTAGGGTTTCTGTTGTGTTTTACATTGCCCTTCTGCTCCTCTGCTCTGCAAAATTGCTTTATATGAGAACCACATCAGTGCCAATGTATAGCCATGATGTATTGGTGTGAGCCTTCACTCCTGAGGCAACCTGCTATTAGCTATGGTATTACCAAGAGTAATTCTTTCCAGTGTAATTTTATGGATCTTGCTGCACAAGGCTAAGCCACTTGGGATGCAGACACACTAGCAATAGGCTCCCCCTATGGCAGCAGCCCAGAAGACCAGTGGCCAATTCTGTCATTTCAAATATCTTTCCAATGATTAACTTTGAGTGGCGAAATCAACTATAATTATGGAAATGACACAGGTGATGTATCTAAGAATTTGACAAGCTTTTATTTTAGTGGAAAATCTTAATGCTTTGCTCATGCTCCTGTGCAGGCTCTTTGTGCAACATAGAGCAGTGCCTGGGAAATGTAAGTTTCAAACATGCTCAGTACTGCCCATGGCTCAGGGGCATACACTGGGAAGATTACGTGGTTTTGATCTTTAAGATGGGACCTGGGAAGAGGCATATTTTTAACATGGTGTAGAGGTCTGGAGACCTCTCTAGAAAGTGTTTTGCATCCCTTTCTGTTCCCTAACACTCGGGCTCTCTTTTGGACAATGAGGAAAGACAGACACAGTGCTAACAACTAGGCTTTGCCAGATACATTAATAGGTAAGTAGGAAACTCAGAATTCCAGAGTCTCTGAGACCATGAAGAGCCTGTGTGTCCCCATTTACAGTAGGGATGAAAAAAGCTTCCAAAGCCCGCACCCTCCGAGACTGCTGGTTTCTCACCCTGTGCTTTTCTCCTTCCTCCCGTTACTCCGTGTAGAGCAGGGTTTATCAACCTCGGCCCTACAGACATTCTGAGTTGAATAATTCTTGGTTGTGGGGCTATTCCATGTGCTGTGGTTTGGTCAGCAGCACCAAACCTTGTTCCTGCTAGATGCCAATAACACTGTCACCCACTGTGACAAACAAAGTGTCTTTAGACACTGCCAGGTATCCCTGGGAGGGCCATCTGCCCCCGGTTGAGAACCACTGCTCCAGGATAATAATGAAATAACAGGATAATAATGACAAATAGGACCATGATGACAAATATCATTCCTGGGTACTTCAACTGCTCCCAGTACGTTATCTTTCTGTAATCCTTGAAATAACTCATAATAGTTGTGTCATTATTATTCTTACGTGATACATGAAGAAACTGAAATGCAGCGATCCTAAGTAACTTTCTTAGGGGAACCAATGGTGGAATCCAAACTTAGAATCCCTGCCCTGGGCACGCTGTGCTGTGCTGTGATGGGTCACCGACGGGTATAGGCATAAGCTGAGGAAATGAGACAGCCCTCCTTGTGGCAGGGCACACCGTGCTGCAAATACGCTTGGTGCTTCAAAGATGCCCATAAAATAAAACATGGAAATAATAAAACTATTAGAAGATATGGCTTGTATGTTATATTTAAGACTGCATTGAGAGCTTCATTTGCTTTGCAAGCAAGGGAGATAGTGGCTTTCCTAAGGCAGAAGCCTCGTTACTCTGAAGGCTGCTCTGCTAAGCCTGGCTTGGGGGGCTGCCACCAACTGTGGGGGGCTCTAGGTCTTTCTGCTTCAACAGTTCAGCAGCCCAAAGAGTGTTATTTGGAAAACCACTGCCCCTCCAAGTCCCAAGTAGCTCACAGCATTCTGCTAATGGATTGTGTGTGTCTCTCTGGGGCCAAAGGAACATAGAACTTCATCAAACATGCCTTGTGCAGATTTGAGAATCAAATCATTGATTTGCATTCATGCGAGGCGGGCTCTCGACAAG
>NW_016107500.1:2755034-2769733 GCF_001604975.1 Cebus imitator | reverse complement strand
CAATTGTGGGAGCTGGCAAGTCTGAAATCCATGGGCAGGCCAACAGCCTGGGGAGGCAGGTAAGATTCAATGCTAACTTCTTAAGTCCAAAATCCTCAGGGCAGCAAAAAACTCAGGCAGGGTTTCTCTGTTGCAATCTTTTTTTTTTCCCCCATTTATTTTTTTGCATTTTAGGTTTTGGGGTACATGTGAAGAACATACAAGATTGTTGCATAGGTACACACGTGGCAGTGTGATTTGCTGCCTTCCTCCCTGTCACCTACATCTGGCATCTCTCCCCTTGCTATCTCTCCCCAACTCCTCACCTCCATCCTCCCTCCCCTATTTCCCCCCAACTGACCCCATTGTGTACTGCTCCCCTCCCTGTGTCCATGTGTTCTCATTGTTCAACACCCGCCTATGAGTGAGAACATGCGGTGTTCGATCTTCTGCTCTTCTGTCAGCTTGCTGAAAATGATGGTTTCCAGGTTCATCCATGTCCCTACAAAGAACACAAACTCATCGTTTTTGATGGCTGCATAATATTCCATGGTGTTGTGGAAGACAGTGTGGTGATTCCTCAATGACCTAGAAATAGAAATTCCATTTGACCCAGCAATCCCATTACTGGGTATATATCCAAAGGATTATAAATTGTTCTACTATAAGGACACGTGCACATGAATGTTCATTGCAGCACTATTTACAATAGCAAAGACCTGGAACCAACCCAAATGCCCATCGATGATATTCTGTTGCAATCTTGAGGCAAAATTTCTTCTTCTTTGGGAAACCTCAGTCTTGTGAGACCTTTGATGAATTAAATGATGTTCACCCACGTTATGATGGGTAATCTGGTTTACTTAATGTCTTATAATTTCAATGTTAGTCACTTTCACAAAATACTAACACCTCCCCAGCATCATTTAGACTGAGGTTTGACCAATCAGCTGAGCACCACAGCTGAGCCAAGTTCATATAAACTTAACCATCACACCAGTCACCACGCCTGGACAGATTCTCTCCTGAGAGCAAGTTTAAGGAAAGGAGGGTTCAGATAAAGTGAGTGCCCTGGCAGCCCCAGCAAAGAAGGGAGAGGGGCACTACTTGTATAGGATGTGTAACACCTCCTGCAAAGTAGCCTAGCAAAGAGGCAGAAAATTACGTATAAAATATGTCATAACACACGAAGCATATTTGTGTATATATCCATGTGTATGTATGGGCATGGTATGTATGTGTGTGTATGCATGCAGGTGCATATGTCAACTTAGATAACAGACAAAGGGTCTCTAACAAAAGTGTTTATTTGGGAATAAAGCATTACAACGGGTTTATGCACACGGTAGTAAGCTATGTGCCTATTCAGGGAAATAAAGAAAGATAGGGGGATTTAAAGAAAAAAAAAGATTACATAATTGTTTTGGAGTAATTATCCTTGGCTACAAAGATCAATAGCAAGGGTGTTTCCAGTGCGAGGTTGGACAGACATTTGCTGGGCAGAAGTCATTGCAGAAGGTTTTTTTTTTTTTTTTTTTTTTTTTTGGCAAGATCGAGATGAACTTTGTGCAAGTGTGTGGTTTTTGTAGTCTCTTTTGTTATCAGGCATGTAGTGTGAGCACTCTCCCCTTCTTCATTATGTCACTGCCTCTATTGGTAAGGATTTTCTTAATGTTAATGACTCCGACTAAATTTTGATCTTGAGAAATTTCACATACTTGCTCATGAATATATCTATGCACATATACGTACGTGTGTCACCTAAGAAATTTCAGGAAATGCGGAGAACAGAGGAACATTTCAGCTGCACCACAGAAATGCAATTAGCAAACTGGAAGCTGTACAAATTCTGCAGGACAAATAACAAATTTCTTCAAAGACAAAATAGTTAGGAAAAAAAGAGTTTGGAAATAATTTGTAGGGGTTTTAAAAGACATATCAATTAATCAATATCTTGGACCTAATTTGCATTCTGATACAAATAGACTCTAAAAAACAAGAAAGCACATTAATAAAACTATTGGAAATATGAACACTGGATTTTCACTGGTATGAAGGAATTATTTATTTTAAATATAATTATGTGATGACCTTTAAATTCATCTTTACAGGCTAACTCTGGAATATTTGCTTCAAATTAATAAAAGAATGGGCAAGTAGAATGGAGTTTGCCTAGGAGAGGATTGGCCACAGTGTCCAAGTTGTTGGCACAAGATAATGGTATACTGAAGTTTAGTATACCAGTCTGCCTATTGTCACGCATGTTTGAATTCTTCCATAACAAAAGTATGTTTATATATAAATGCACTGTGTGTATACACATATGTACACTGTTTATATATATATATATATATGGACTGTGTGTATACAAATATATACACACAGAGAAACACATAGACACACATATAAACGAATCTATATTATTTACATGCTCTGTGTACTGTATATTATACTTAATGCTACTATATGTGATCTATATGAACCGTTACATAATGTAAATGATACACTAATATTGTGTGATGCTGTGGTTGTATAACAACTGCAATGCTTATCTCCACTGATAGAGTAGAAATTGGTACAAAGGCTTGGATTAGTGATTCTTATAATGACCAGAAGGAATTTAACTCATTAAAGTTTCAATAGAAGATGCCAGACACAAGAGGTCATGTTATATCATCTAATTTATGTGAAATCCAAGAAGAGAACTAGACTGGTAATGCAGGTTGGAGGTGTAAGGAAGTTTCCAAGATGCTTCTGTTGATCTTTACTGACCCAGGTGGTTGTTACCAGAGGATGCTCATTCTGTGAAACAGGAACATGTGCACGATGATCCACATATATTATGCTTTAATAAAATACTTAAATATTCTCTTATTGATGTACAAAGAACAAATATTCAGATGATACTATTGCATCTAACTAGAATTGCTCAGGTCCCCCGATTCGTAATTACATAATTCAGCATGCTGACTTGTACCATCCTATGTTCCCACCAACAGTGTACAAGCCTTGTACAGCTTTGCCAGCACTTGCTGTCTGTTGTCTTTTGACAGTCACCATCCTAACAGGTGTGAAGTGGTATCTTGCTGTGGCTTTGATTTATATTTCTTTGTTAGGGATTTTGAGCATCTTTCCAAATACCTGCTGGCCATGTGTATGTCTTCTTTGGAGACTATTTTTAATCCAATTATTATTCTTTTTGCTATTGAGTTGGGTGAGTTCTGTATATATTTTGAATATTAATTCCTCATCAGATATATGACCTGCAAATATTTTCTCCCAATCTGTAAGCTGTCTTTTGATTGTTGATTTTTTTTTGCAGTGGAACAGCTTTTCAGCTTCATATAGTTCCACTTTATTTTTTATCTTTGTTGCCTGAGACTTTGGTGTCATTAAAAAAAAATCATTATTAATGACTGCCAACGTCAAGCAGCTTCACCCATAGGCTTTCTTCTAGGAGTTTTATTTTTTCAGGACTTGAGGTCAAGATCTTTATTTAGAATTGATTCTGTGTATGGTGTAAAATAAAGGCCCAATTTTTTTTTTCATATGGAAATCGTTTTCCCAGCTTTGGTTTTTGAAGAGACTATTATTTTCTCATTTGTCTTCTTTGTGGAATTGTCAAAAATTAGTTGACTGTATGGTTTATTTCTGGGTTTTCTACTCTGTTTCATTGGTCTATGTGTCTAAAACATTACCATACTCTTAGTACCACACTGTTTTGACTACTATAGCTTTGTAATATAATTTGGAATCAGCACATGTAATGCCCCCAACTTTTTGTTTGTTTATTTGTTTTCTTTTCCTCAAAATCACTTTGGCTACTTGGAAACTTTTGGTTCCATATAAATTGTAGATATTTTCTATTTCTGTGAAAAACACCGTTGGAATTTTATTAGGGATTTAGGGATTGGTACAGCCATTATGGAAAACAGCACGGAGATTCTCAAAAAGTTAAAAACAGGACTACAATATGATACAACCATTTCTCTGCTGGGTGTATACACAAAGAAAATTAAACCACCATCTTGGAGAGCTGTCTGAATTCTCATATTCATTCCCCCATTATTCACAATAGCCAAGACAGAGAAACAACCTAAGTGTCTGTCAACAAATGAAGGGATGGAGAAATGGTGATATATGAATGAACACAATGGAACACTATGCAGCCTTGCTAAAGAAGCAGATCCTGCCATTTGTAACAACATGGATGAACATGGATGACGCTGTGCTATGTGAAATAACCCATATATAGGAATAAAAGTGCCACATAATTTCACTTATATGTGAATCTAAAAAAAGTGTTGAATGTATTAAACAGAGAATGAAACAGTGGTAACCAGGGGCACGGAAGAGGAGGAAATGAAGGCATGAGAGTCAGAAGGTACAACCCTTTCAATTACAGTGGATGAATAAATCTGGAGATCTAATGCACAGCCCAAGGACTATGGTAAATAATATGTTGTGTATTGGAAACTTGATAAGAGAATGATTTAGGTGCTCTTACCACAAAAAAAGGCGATGTTGATGAAAGGTGATGTATAGGTTAATTTGGTTAACTGTAGCAACGATTTCACTGTGAATCTGTAGACCTTAACAGCATGTTCTACTTAAATATATACCATTTAAAAATCCTTACTTATAAATGAGTCACAAAGACTTTTCATAATATCAACTGAGTTAGTCTTTGTACAGTTGTTCCTAAAATTATAAATTGCTATACAAATTTAAGCTATGATTGTCATATCTATTAATTCAAAGTTTCTGTAAATAATGTATTTATAAATGACTTTATTTTAGTTTTTTAAAAAGGAACAAATTTCCATTTCAATAAGCGAATGGAATTAAAAGTTTCATGGAGAAGTTTTGAGGCATCTTGGTTTAGATGGCGGCTGTTCAATGAATCTTTTCACATCTAAACGCTTGCACTTTCAAATTTGTAATGTAAGAGTCATAGATTTATTCTGAGAATGAAATAAGATAATGTATGGGAAAGAATCTGAATTCTGCCTGGCACTGGAATGGAAAACTATACATATTTGCAGACAAAGCAAAAGTTTAGCTCAATCCCTCGAGGATGGTTCATGGGGAAGCTGAGGCCGGGATGTACATAAGGAGTCTTTGGTCTTCTATATGACACTGGTCCACCTCTGTCATTCAGAAGAAGCAGAACAATGTTGACAAAATGTTAATGCACAGCCTCTTGGCTTCAACACTGTGTCACTCATGTCACTATGCAATTTAGGGAGTCCTTTTGTTTTTGAGACAAAGTCTTGCTCTGTTGTCCGGGCTGGAGTGCAGTGTCTGATGATAACTCACTGTTGCCTCGAACTTCCAGGCTCAAATGAGCCTCCTGCCTCAGCCTCCCAATAAAGTAATTTTTTATTAATACTATTTTTGATTGACAAAAAAATAATTGCATGCATTTATGAAGTACAATGTGATGTTTTGATATATGTAAATAAAGTAAACAATTAAGTAAATTAACATATTCTTCATCTTCCATACTTATTAATTTTTGTGGTGAGACCTTTGAAGTTTACTCTCTCAGTTAGTCTGAAAATAACAACGCATTATTGTTGACTACAGTCAACTTGCTGTGCAACAGATCTTAAAACTTATTTCTCTTGCCTAGCTAAAACTTCGTTCCCTGTCACCGACATCTCCCCACACTTTCTCCTCTCCCCTATTCCTACAGGACCGTTACTTTACTAGGAGTTCAACTGTTTTAAATTCCACATATAGGTGTGATTATATAGTGCTGTATTTGTCTTTCTGCTCTTGGCTTCAAAAAATAAAAAATAGAACTACCATATTATCCAGCAAGCCCACTTCTGGGTATATATCCAAAGGAATTGAAAACAACATGACAAAGGCATACGTAAACTCCCACGGTCACTGCAGAACTAGCCAAGTGCTTGGTCAACAAGCAAGATATGGAATCAACCTAAGTGCACATCACGAGAAAATGAATAAAGAGACTGTGGTACATATACGCAATGTTATACTATTCTGCCTTGAAAATGAAGAACATTCTGTCATTTACAATAACGTGAGTGAACCTGGAGGAGCGTACGCTAAGTAGAAGGTCATTTCTGAGAAACAATAGTGTTTTGTGTTTGTTTTGATTTTGTCCTTGCAGGAAGGGGTCAGTTGCTGGGAACAAGAGTGTAAAAGAGGAGCTTGCACTGTGGACGTTCTCTCCATGTGGCTCAGCTGTTCCTCCGGGGGAAGGTTAGGGTTGATGACCAGGAGAGGCTTGCATGCTTATGGAACCCCATGACCCCAGTCAGTAGCTCTGGGGACGGGAAGTGCTCCATGAAGCTTTTGTGTCCTGGGATGAACATGGAACTGGCCCAGAAATGCCGTCCAGGGTTTTGCGGGACTCAAGGGGGAGATAGATGAAGGCCTCTCAGAAGGCTCCGTCACTACAAGCTGAGGACCACCTTGGGCAAAGACCAGCCCTGACTCCAGCTATGAACCCCATTGCAGCCAAGTGGATTTTTCCCATCTCTCAGCCCTTGGTTGTTTCTCTTAATATTTTTTATTTCCAACCTACCTCTAGGTTTCCAGTGGCTTCCTTCAAATCGGTGAGCACCCCTCCCAGTGCAGAGCACGCACCCTTGCTTCTGCCCCAGGGACAGCCTCTCCCCATTAAGCCAAAGCCAGGAACACCCTCTGGATGCTTCATGCTCTGCCTGAGATGAACACTGTGCCAAGGCGGGTGCCAGCCTCACCGATTTCTCCATGTAAACACACACTCCTAAAATTATTGGAAAATTGTTCCTCGCACCTTTTAGTTTTTCAGTAAAAATGTCATAGAAAAAATGTGTGGCTTTCATGCTGTATCCAAGGAAAAGACATTTGGGTTCCTTATTTTCCTTACCAGATGCCTGAATTTTCTAACAACTCACATTTCAGGCAGGGAGTTGGTTAGTAGTCAAAATAGAACCCTGGCTAAAAGCAAATTAACTACCTTGTAGACATTTTTCTTTAGTTAAGAAATTCAGAAAACACATCTTCAAATTTTTTTGAATATATGTAATAGTCTCATTTTATCTTATTTATTTTTATATGTTGATACCGTCAAAAAAAAAAACACATCCTTTATTTTTGTAATCTTTATGTAAAGGCCATGCATGGCAAGCAGGTGCAGCAATGTCCTTGTGCAACAGACGGCATGTCCCCAAGCCAGCCCATAGCCTTGGCCAGCTCCCTGCAACTGAGCCCCAGACAATGAGTGGTCAATGCTTTCCACCTCCTAATGGTGGAACTAGTGGAAATCTCCCACAAGGCCCTTTGCACATTGTCCCTTTCTGTAATGACCTTGGAGGCTCTTGTCCTCTGATGATGGTGGACCCTCAAGACAGCTCCTGTCCTGAGTCACTGCAGGGAGGATGAGGCCTGCCCACCTACATCTTTGTGAATAAGAAAGAAACTCTGATTCTTTAGAAGCCAGGGAGGTCTCAGCCTTTTCTTAATTTATGTTTACCAGTACTGTGGGATGAAAATGCATTCTATTTACAAATAAGTTCAAATTTTATTTTCAAAAGCTTCAGACAGGAACACTTGAAGAGTGGGAATCTCTCCAGATGTTGGCATCAGGTATGCACGTGTGTGCTTGAATCCAGACAGAATGCTGACCCAGAGCCAGGCACTGTCCTAGGGAAGTGATTTAGCTCTGCCCTTCAGCACAGCCATGACCACGGTGATTGCCATTGTTTGAGGTGTGCCCTGAGAACCCAGTGAGGTGATACCCATAAAGTTTTTCTATAATCCTCTAATTCAGTAAGTACAAAATTAATCCTTTTACTCTGCCATCTTTCACTTTCCCTGCCAGAAAAAAACTCCATCTCCTGAAACAGATTGTTGGAAACAGATACTTGGTGCCACAAAGAAAATTAGCACTGAGACAAAGAATCTTTTATCAATGAAATTTTTACTCCCTGGACTGCAGAAAGCATACTCTCACTAGCCATCTTACCACAAGAGTACAATGAAGTACAATGAACAAAGGAAAAATATACACATTTATCCCTTACACATTTGGGGTCGTCCTTACTGCTGTTTCTGATCTCTGATGGCTGGAGTCAGATCTCACAATCTAAACTGAAACCCAATTGGCTAATAACTTAAAACTTTTCTAAACAGGTAAAAGTAATGGAGAGCTGGGACACACCTGTGAGCATGTCCAGCACAAATATCTTGGTGAAAAGTACAAGGACACAGAATGTACTACATGCCTGTAAGCATGGCATGTCTAACAGTTACATAGGACAGGGCTTAACAAAGAGTTATTAGCACACTTATGATGTATTGTTTAACAAGAAAGAAAACTTTAAAAAGGAACTTTTCTATTTCCTACAGAGATCAAGGATGTCATCAATGCAGGTTCTCTCTTTTAATGATTTGTCAGTATCTTAGAAACACAGAGAAGATGCAGAACATCTATATAAGCTGTCCTACCCGGTGGCGTGCTTGCTTGTCCTGTGTTCCAGGATAAATATCACTTTCTTAAATCTTAGTTTGGACATCATCCCTCTGAGCCCGGGGCCTTGGTTCGCCATGCTCTATCTCTCCCGCAGCAGCCCCCGCCTCCTCTGGCTTTCACTCACTACCCTGCTGCAAGTTCGCCCACAGCTTTGAGGATCCCTGCACTGAGCTTCAGCCCAGAGGAGAGCCGTTTCTCTCGAAATCCTTGCTTCATCCCAGCACCTGCCGCCTGTACAGGGTTTCAGGTGAGATGAGTAAAGGAGGAAATGAAAAAAGCAGCATTTGGTGCAAATACACTCTTCTTGAGCACATGTGTCTGCCATGTCATCTTCTAACATGCCATTCACTGACACACTGTCTTCCAGTGTTGTTTAAATCATGATACTGGGCTAGTTTCTACAACACTAAAGGGTGTATTTGTTAAAACCGTTTATACGTAGTAGAAGGTTTTACTGGCTTTCTTGGTAAGCATAAAACACGCTATTTCCACTGTAACCATGTTACGAGTTGTCTGTGATGTTATTTTTCTTGAACGTGCAAACAGAACCCTCTAAGTGGTCTCTTGCTCTTATTTAGTTTAAGCTGCAGCTGCTTATTCACACGTGCCAGCGATAGTGAAGCCATTGCTTTCAGAAGAACATGCACGAATGCACGGATCAACCACCAAATCTCCTATATCTGAGCACCTAACTTCCTGCAAAAAGAAATTTCAGGATGGAATTTCAGAGCATAATGAAGGAGAATTTCTCAATACCCCACTTTGAGAGTCATCTGCAAATTAAAAGATTTAAAGGTGTCTAAGTCTCCTCCCAGGGAGGTGTTTCAAGCAATTGGCACCACCACAAGGCATCAATGCATGCAGATGAAGTGGTCTTTGTCATTGAGAACATTGTGCAATCTGCTGGCATGCGTCACCTTATATACAAAGTGGTCCAATCACGAGAGGCTGCACTGGATCTTGCAGACAGAGTTTTCTCTGTATTACGGCAAGTTGGTAATATAACAGCAATGCCAATCTGACAGGCCTCCGGACCTTCGTTTGGGACATCACCACTGTTGTGCTGTGTAGCATAAACATCTTGGAGAGGCACTTTGTTTGCTTAAGCAAAGACAAAAGATCTCAGTAGTGACAGGACATGCCTAACGCTGACTCTTCTGTTTCCAGAGCACACGCCCCAGCTCTGCTCCTTCGTCCTGAGGGTCTAACCGAGCATTTTTCTACTGTTGAGGAAAGCAAACTTTATCAAATGACTCAGCCCCTAGATGTTGGAGGGTTCGGGTGCAGCAAAACCCCTCCACAGCTGGTGTTGCCCAGGGGCAGTAGCCAGGGGAGGGGACTGTGAGGTGATGCCACCAGCTGGGACCAAAAATACTACGGGCATGTGTGCACTGGCACGCTCCAAATGTTGCACACCCAACTTGTAAATGCCCCATGCATTTGGACACAGCCAGATGTCCAAACAGCTGATGCACAAATGGATTTCCGTATGACATTCTCAGCCTGCAACTCGAACATGAGAAGGGCTGGAGGCAAGGAGCCCATCTTCTTGCCTGTCAGACCGTCACCATGAATCTCTGTCATCTCTGGCCTTGGATTCAATTACATACACATTCAAAAGCCTAGCCAATGAGTTACTCACGCCCATCGCTCTGACAGGCATTACGCCTATACACAGGGAGAGCTGGGAGAGTAGATGATTCTCCACCTGCCTCTTACGCTTCTGCACATCTTTCCAGGAGAGACACTGGCTGCTTTTCATTTCAGATCATCTTTTCAAGGCTATGTGCATAGCAAACCACCTTACAGTATAGAGAAGTTGTCTCCCTAAGAGCAGACGGCAGGCCTACTTCTGCCCAGGATACTAAAGATAATGTTTTCCTTCCATGTGAGACAGCAGGTGAATCATATTTTTTGATACTTAAAATTTTTTTGCAAATGAAATCTATTAACCACAAACAGTAATTCCTAGTAAAAGTTTCCTAAAGGTAACAATTACTTTTTTTTTTTTTTGAAGTGGGGTATCGCTCTGTCCCCCAGGCTGGAGTGTAGTGGCACCATCTCAGCTCACTGCAACATTTGCCTCTGGGGTTCAAGCAATTCTCCTGCCTCAGCCTCCCAAGAAGCTAGGATCACAGATGTGCGCCATCCTGCCTAGCTAATTTTTGTATTTTTAGTAGGAACTGGGTTTTGCCATGTTGGCTAGGCTGGTCTTGAACTCCTGACCTCAGGTGATCTGCATACCTCGGCCTCCCAAAGTGCTTGGATTACAGGTGTGAGCCATCACACTCAGCCTAAAAAAATCTTTCTGTCAATAAAAAGCTCAATTACTTTGCAAATATCCACTGCAACAATGAATCCAAAGCCTCAGTGCTGAGCTCTGCTCACTGGTCCCAGCTCTGTGGACAGCTGGGAAGTAGGGAAATCCTTCTAAGGCTTTGGAATTAAACGGGAGCCGGAGTGAGTTTGGGAAGGACAAGAATTTTCCACGCAAGCATGGTTGTCACCCGGTGTGGTGAAGTGGCTAGGCCATGAGGCACAGAAAAAAATGGATTTTATGTGAGAACTGTGTGTGCAGGATTCTGGGGTGCTGGGGCTGGTTTCCTAGAATTAAGCGTTTAATTTCATCACCTCTTTTGTGTGCAGCAGCTCTTCAGTTCAGGAATGGAGGGTGTAATTTGATTAAGAAAGAATATTGTTATAAGTAAATCGCAGACGAGAGATATACCCCCTTTGGGGTAGAAGCTCGCACAGAATATGATGAGGAAACCGAGGCAGGCTTCCTGGCTTCCTGAACAGAAGGGCTGACACAGAAACTACGTTTTCTGTGGCGATGGCCTTGCCGCCTCACCACACCAGGTAACGATCATGCTCGCATGGAAAACTATCCTTCCCAAACTCATCCCACATCCGTTTAATTTCATAGCCTTAGAAAGGTTTTCCGGCTTCCCAGCTGCGCAAAGAGCTGGGGCCAGTGAGCAGAGCTCCGCAGCCAGGCTTTGGATTCACTGCTGCGGTGTGTATTTGAAAAGTAATTGATTTCCACACTCAGTGTGAACTCAGCTGAGGAATCATTTAGTCTCCCCTGTCCGGGCCAGAGGCAGAGCCCGGCAAGTGCAGTGGGTCCCAGGCCTCCGAGGTGAACGGAGGAGGTGGCGCGGCCCTGCCCAGCCGCTGACTATGCCAAACAGTGACAAAAAGTGTGACTCTGAGTTATGTCACTAACAAAACAAGTGCCACAGGCCTTATGGAGCTGGCACGCAACAGCAATAACACGTTTTCTCTGACTCTGTAAAAATCAGTCCATGCTTTTGTAAGATCCTTGAAAGCAATGCTAACCTGCACTCACGTGTCTAACCGTTTTCCTGAAGCGGACCGCTGAGGGGAACGCGTGAACCATGTGGGAACACGTCTGCGCCCCCACAGTCCCTGCACAAGCAGGGGCGCCCCCGGTGAGGCAGGGGCGTGGTGAGGGGAGCCCGTGTCTTCACTCTGCACTGAGCTCTGTGAGCAGCCGCTGCCGGTGCGTCTCGGGCCCCGCCCCCCCCCCCGCCGTGGACCAGCCGTCCAGTGGGTCACGGGGGACCCCCGGCCTGGGGCTCCCCTCTGGGGGTGCTCTGGCCACGCGGGCTGCGGCTGCTTCTCCTTCTCCATCTGCAGCTGCGGGTGCTCTGGGGTGCACTTTTAGAAGGCCTCTCTGAAGGCCACCCAGGAGCCCCTTTATGTCGCCCGCCAGGCACCCCCAAGTCCCATCGCAGCGCCCCCTTCCTTGGCTGGGACCCCTTCTCAGGAAAAGCTCGCGTGTTTCCCCAGCTTCAGTCCACTCCCGAGGCGTTGGGTCCCTCCCCTCTGGAGACAGCGCCCGCGCGGCTGCCCAGGCTGCAGGGCCTGGGGACACCCGGGGACCCTCTTGCCCTGAGGGTCCCAGGCCAGGAGGGGGGCCTTTGTCCCCCCAAACCGGGCGACCGGTACTGTGCTGCCACCTAGGGGCCGCCCCACGCACTGCAGGCCAGGCCGCAGTCCCCAGATGCTGACAATGTGGTTTCTGCTGTGCTGTTTTGTTGCTCAATGTTTTAATTTAATTTTAATTTTTGTGGGTACATAGTAATAGCATACATTGTATAGGGTATACGAACTGTTTTGATACAGGCATGCGATGTGTTCTCATCACGCGAAACGCGGGGTACGCATCCCCTCAAGCATCCAAGCTTTGTGTTACAAACAATCCAGCTACACTCTTTTAGTTGTTTTGAAATGTACGGTTGAGTGATTGTTGACTGTAGTCACCCTGCTGTACTATCAAACACTGCATCTTATTCAGTGCTAACCATGGGGCTGTCAGAGGGGAAGGGAGGCTGCAGGAGGGATTAGAGGTGAGCACGTGTTTGCCACAGCCTTCCCCCTGCAGGGCCATTTGTAAATGCTGGCCTGGAGCCCCGGGAAGCCTGCAGTAGACCTGGGAGCATCACCCACGTGCTGGGAGCACTGCGGTGGGGACCTGCAGTCCACAACGGCCATGGTGGTGCAAGGAAGCCCCGCACTGCGGGAGGAGCTGGTTGTGACCCAGGCCAGCAGTGGAGTAGTGGCCAGAGCACCAGGCACCCATAGGACTGGGAAAGTCACTAGAGGCGAGAAAGGAGAAGCAAATTGACAACTTCAAAAGAAGGGTGAGAAGGATCGTCAGAAGTACCAGAAGAGGGAAGGCATCCCTGGGGCTTGAGGCATAGACAGACTTTGTAAGCCAAAGCTGTTTTCATGGTACCTGGAATATTTTTTGAAGTCAGGGTGGGATGCACAGACACGGAAAAGATTGTCATGAAGAAAGAAGTTTATCCTCACAGATCCCTGGACAGGGGAGGCACACCTGACCACCCAGAGATGCACAGCCAGACAGGTGGCCAAGGTGGTGAGGGGAGTGTGTACCAGGGAAGGCTACGATCAGCTAACCTGAGTCATTTTTGCAGGATCAGGGTCGTGGGGCTGTCCCTCATGGTCTGATCCCTGGCCTGGGGTGACCTGGGCAGGTGTGTGGTGGCCTGGAGTGTGAGGGCCACAGGGAAGGTGGCTGGAGTGTGGACTAGAGGTGGTTGCTTTGATTTGGAAAACACAGCCCTGGGTTCGAAGAACCAGCTCATTCTGGCAAGGGCAGTTCCTCCAGCGTCAGCAAGACCCCAGATGTCCAAGCACCAGAATTCAGAAAATAAAAGAATTCATTAATACAAAAGATGGCATGGAGGCATGGTCAGAAGCCGTGCCTGGGCCCAGACTGCTGGCCTCTTCTTGTCCATGTCCCTGTACCCGGTCTTCCATAGCAGGCACTCATGGAATCTGCTTTTGAGAAGAAGGGGGCTGGGCTTTGAACACTGAAGAATGAATGCTCCAGGTAGGACATACTGCCTCTGACAGGGGGAGACGCCTGCATCCTCTCAGAAGTTCAGACCTAAGGAGGATTTCAAGCATTTCAGGATAACAAACGGTGTTCCTCTAAATAAGACTTACCATAAATAACAGACAAACAAAATAATCAGTCAATGAGTCTCTGAACATCTATCCCGAAAGACAGGAAAGGATGGTATTGACAGCTACCGCGATTCAGCCGCCCAGGTCAGAGATAACTTACCGCAAACAGAAACGTCAGAGTAACAGGGACTGAATTTGGCATATTTGCCTGTCTTTTTCCACATGGCAACCACAGGAAAGGCAACTCAAGACAATTTACACAATAATATTATGTATAGATCCAAACCTTCATGGCGGCATGTAGATGCTGGACCCTGGAAATCGTTTTACCAGGAGTTAAAATCCCCAGCCACTGTCCAAGGTCCGAGATCCTGCAGTTTCCTCACTCTTGATGTTTCAGAGAGTGGACAAAAAGAGCATCAGTTGCTTAGCCTTCCCTTTTTATTTGGCATTGGATTATTTCCTGTTTTCATGATTACAAATATTTCTGCATACATTATGTTCGTATGTACATTTTGTACTCAAACATACACACAAACATACAAGTATTATACAGGCACCATAAGTATGATGGATTCCAACAGTACTTATAATCATGAATGTGTGTATACATTAAAGATATCAGCTTCTGGGAATGAGCATCTATGAGAAAAATTTCCTGAAGTGAAATTGTCCTCTCCGGCAGGAGTTGCTCATGAATGCTTCCTCCCTATGCAGTCCTCTCCAGCACTGGGTACTCACGAGTCCATCCTCCCTCCAGAGTCCTCTC
>NW_016107500.1:2740189-2754929 GCF_001604975.1 Cebus imitator | reverse complement strand
CAGAGTCCTCTCCAGCACTGGGTGCTCACGAGTCCATCCTCCCTCCAGAGTCCTCTCCAGCACTGGGTACTCACGAGTCCATCCTCCCTCCAGAGCCCTCTCCAGCACTGAGTACTCACGAGTTCATCCTCCCTCCAGAGCCCTCTCCAGCACTGGGTGTTCACGAGTCCATCCTCCCTTCTAAGTCCTCTCCAGCACTGGGTACTCACGAGTCCATCCTCCCTCCAGAGCCCTCTCCAGCACTGGGTACTCACAAGTCCATCCTCCCTCCAGAGTCCTCTCCAGCACTGGGTGTTCACAAGTCCATCCTCCCTCCAGACTCCTCTCCAGCACTGGGTGCTCACAAGTCCATCCTCCCTCCAGAGTCCTCTCCAGCACTGGGTGCTCACGAGTCCATCCTCCCTCCGGAGTCCTCTCCAGCACTGGGTGCTCACAGGTCCATCATCCCTCCAGAGTCCTCTCCAGCACTGGGTACTCACGAGTCCATCCTCCCTCCAGAGCCCTCTCCATCACTGGATACTCACGAGTCCATCCTTCCTTGTGAGTCCTCTCCAGCACTGGGTACTCAGGAGTCCATCCTCTGTCCTGAGTCCTCTCCAGCTCTGATTACTCATAAGTCCATCATTTTGTAGAGTCCTCTTCAGCCATGGTTACTCACGAGTCCATCCTTTTTGCAGGGTCCTCCCCAGCACTGGTAGTTACTCAGGAGTCCATTCTTTCTGTAGAGTCCTCTCCAACACTGGTTACTTGAGTCCATCTTTCCTGTAGAGTTGTCTGCAGGACTGAGTACTCACCAATCCATTTTTCCTGCAGAATACTCTTCAATACTAGGTACTCAGGAGTCCATCCTCCCTCCAGAGTCTTCCCCAGCACTAGGTACTCACAAGTCCATCCTC
Organism: Cebus imitator; assembly: GCF_001604975.1. Lineage (NCBI taxonomy): Eukaryota > Metazoa > Chordata > Mammalia > Primates > Cebidae > Cebus > Cebus imitator. Next base: position 2,754,033 of record NW_016107500.1, on the reverse strand, counting down.
CCTCCAGAGTTCTCCCCAGCACTGAGTACTTAGGAGTCCATCCTCCCTCCAGAGCTCTCCCCAGCACTGAGTGCTCATGAGTCCACTTTTCCTACAGAGTCTTCTCCAGCATGGGGTACTCACAAGTCCATTTTTCCTACAGAGTCTTTTCCAGCACTAGGTACTCATGAGTCCATCCTCCCTTCAGAGGAGGACTCCCTTCAGAGTCCTCCCCAGCACCTCCTTCCTACATTTTCCTAGATCACCACCTGGTCCTGTCCTAGCTGTCAGGACACATGCGGGCCTCTGAGAGAATCCTGTTGCATTGATTTTATAAAATTATTAGACTTATTAAGTGCTATTTCTAAAAGTCTGTGTCTGTTATTTATAATGTTATGTGTTCAATCTGTGAGTGTGCAGTGCTTAGCATATAACGTTTGCTGTGCTCTCTGTGCTGGTGGGTGCTGATCCAAGTGGTTGCCATTTGTTAACTCTTTTCTTCCCCTTACAAATCCATGTGATGGGTCCTCTTGTCTTGTTTCACAAATGAGAGAGAGAGTGAAAGCATAGAGTAATCAGGGAGATTGCCCAAACACTGCTGTTGGCATTGGGCCACCTGCTCTCAAGCCGACATGCTTCATCACTGACCTGCGCTTCATAAATTGCTGGTTAGACACATTTTGCCACCCTCAGTTACTGGAAAGGTTTTGATTCACTGAAATGCGTGGAGATGTTCTTAATTTAATTATAAAAGTTATTTTATAGAAAGATAAAGCTATTTCTACCCCTACAGAAAATAGTTCTGGAATTTGTTATCTTATTAAATGGACGTAACCCCATTTTTTTGATGAGCTGAGGATCTTAGCTCTTTTACCTATTGCGTGACTTCAGGAAAGTTACTTTACTTCTCTGTGCTTAATTTTCTCTTCTCTAAAGCAGAAAAAAATACTCTGAGGCAGGATAATCACTTCAACCCATTGAACCCAGAAGGTGGAAGTTGCAGTGAGCGGAGATTGTGCCACTGCACTCCAGGCTGAGTGACAGAGCTAGATTCCATCTAAAAATAATAAATAAATAAATAAAATAAAATAAACTACTCCATGAGTTTTTTGGGAAGAATGAATGAGTAAGTACCTTTAAAAGTTTGGCAAAGTACATGGCATATTGTAAATGCTCATTAAGCATTAGTGTGTTTAATGGACTTTAGATTCCAGCGTACGGTATCGTAGTCATGATAATTAGCTATATAGCTTACGCAGGACCTGTAATACCTACGTGATGCAGCATCGCTTTCTCCAATCAACTGAGAAGCAAATTGGCTCAAGGGCGTGAATAGTCTGGCTAATATCACAAACCTATTACTATGCAAAGGGAATAGAAACCAAATATAGACTTCTCCCTCCTCCAGTTTCATGGCCTAAGAGATTAGACACGCAGAAAGTGTTTGGTTAGTTTCCACTTTTTTTTTTAGAATTGCCATTTTTTTAGGAATGCCAGTCTTTTAGGGTCTAGCTGACCCTATAGATTTCCGTAACCAGCCTTCGGGCCTGAAAGACAGCGTTTCGCTATCAGCAGTGAGCGCAGAGCAGGACCCAGGCATGGAGCCTGGAGTTTCTCCAGCCGGGCAGCCCAAGCATCAGCCCCTCTACCTTTACCAGAGCCCATCCACGCTGCTCTGAACACAAACCTGTGCTGGATACCAGCAGTGTCTGGAAGGTACGGTGTCCCGGCCTTCCTGCCCTTCTGGGATGGGGCCTCATTGACCAGATCTCTGCGAGGTTGTCCTGCAAGGCCTCCAAGCCCATGTGGAGCAGTGCACGTGGCAGAACTCTGAGCTCCCCTTTCTTGCTCCTCTTCTTCAATATCTTCATTACTAAGCCTTCCTGTCCCTGCCCCCACCATGTCTCCTTTCCAAGGTACAGATATGGATCTCCACCCTCTTCTGCAATGTGAATGTCCCAGACCCCACCCCAGCAGCCACTGCCAGGGAGGAATTTTCTGTGGCAGGTGGAGCCCTGGCATGTGTGAGGGTCTCAGAGGCTGCTGTCCAAGGCCTGGGAGAAAGGAGAGGGTGGGCCAGAAAGAAGCTGGGGTGGGTGGGTGGGGGACCCTCCCTTCCACAATGCACCTCTTTATTTCATACAATATTTAAAATAAAAGCCAATCTCTTCTCCTCGAGAATTCCCTTTTGCATGTGTAGAAGACATGAGAGGTTAATCTTCTCTTTAAAGATGGCCACATACACTGACTCAATGCCCTGCCTTTGTTATGCTGAGGACACCCCCACCCCCGCCCACCATGACAGAAGTCATAGCACAAGACATCCTCGTGACCCAACCAAAGACGTCTAGATCCAAGGTGGTTCCCTGTATTTCCTAAGCAGCATAAAAGCTCAGTGAGCCCCTCCCTCAATAACAACACGAGTCCCCAAACTTCTTGAACACTATTGTATTACCGAGAATATTTTATTTCTTGTTATCAACAGGACTAACTTATTTTAGCGCTCCATAATCTGGTTTAAAATATACCTTTTCTCGTCTTTTCTGAGAAAAGAATCTATTCTCTCTATTTTACTGTCTTTCCTCTAACATCCGAAAGGCCAGGATCCAAAACAGAACGTCCAATATCATATTTCCAGGTCCACAACTGCACACTTATCACAGGGAACTCCCTGAAGAGGAATAATGCTGTTCAATTCCAAAACATATTGTATTTTCATATTTTTCATCTACTAATGAAGAAATGACAAGTGCATTTAGCATCATGAGCTCCAGTGTGATGAGATGAGCCGGAATGTCCAGAGTGGTCAGCACCTTACCTCTGTCCACGGGGACACCAAGCCCTTCTGCTATGGAAAACACACAACATTTGGCAATAAAGAATAATGTATTTGGCATAAATAGGTGCTGCTTTGTAAAACATTTTAATTTGCCAGGAGTGAGTCAAAGATTTCATTTAGTCACTTGTCACGAATTCAACACAGACTCGTGATAAAATGCTGAGCCGCCTTTCCCTCATTACTCAGAGGCCTCTGCTGTGTGAGTCTTCTGGGGCAGTCATGACTGGCTTCTCATCCCCACACTGCCTGCGTGGTTCATACTGCCTGGGTGGTTCACGCCCCCTCCAGCCTCTTCTTAGTGAATGTTTTGGGAATCCCAGATGGGTGGCTCAATGAGAGGGCAGGAGGGGAAAATCCCCAGGAGAGAAATGAACAGCCTTAATGAATGAAATCAAGGTTCCCTAGACACAGAATCCATAGGCCTGGATAGTCTCCTGGTGAGTTAAACAATTATATAGTAACTGTGTTATCAAGATCCCGAGCAATGCTTGGATTATTACCTCTACCGGCTCTGAAGTGCAGTATACTTAACCACACAGAAAGAGTCCACACATCCAGAAATGATGGTGATGTCATCCTGAAACTGTGTTAGTATAAAGGAAACAAATAGTCTCACAGTGGTCCATAACTCCACTACAAATCCTTGCTTCTTATAAAAGAGTAAAAATGGTACAGTTTGTAATTGGTCTGCCGGGTAATGTGGGCTGTGAGATTTAATATTAATTATTTATCTAACAATTAGGTGTAGGTTGCAAGTGATGTAAGTCCAACTCTAACAGCCTTTTGTCAAAAGTTCAGAGAATCTCTGGGCCATTGTACACCCAGATCCTGGGAGGGGCGGAGGCATGAGTGGCCTTCCCCGGGCAGCCTGGGACTTGGCTTCATATTTGACAGAATGCGGCTGCCCACAGTGCCTACCGGGTGATAGAGTGACCTGGCGTTCTTTTTCCCCATAGCCAAACATCCCAGAGGAACTCATCCTTGGAAGTCAAGCCTGGATGGATGGAACAGGCCAGGGAAGGTCTGAAGGGCAGAGGGGCAGGGCATGACAGCTGACTTACGTGGGCACACTTACTCATTACTGGGCCAGGCCACAGAGACCATCGGGGGTTGGATCAGGCAAAATCCTGGCAGGTTCAGTAGCACTTCCTAGAACAGGAATTCTGGACACAAAATTACCAAGATGCACAACAGAAAAAAAGTTCCGGGCAACATCTTACGGACCCTGCGGTTTACAAAGCTGCCTCTCGTTCTTTTCCATTTGATTGCCACACTGAATGTAGGAGTCACACTGTCCACCTTTCAGAAATGGAGAGAGGAAGACTTCGTTACAAATCTAGCTCTTTGGATTTCACATTTCAGAAAATTTTAGTTTATTAAACAGGGCAGGAAGTGAAATCATGCTTTGTAATGTAAAAAATGCAGGGGAGGAGGGAGCATTTCTAATGTGTCTGAGCCGACTAGAGTAAGGGTTATGAGAGTTTGCCGGGCAGGGACCTCATGCTCTGAACACATAATTGGTCTTTCAGAGATTAACAGCTTGGCTGAGACTCAGCGTCATATTCTTGATGAAGCCAGGCCAGTGTAAAGTAAGCCATGTCATCTTGCCTAGCATGGTACACGTTTTATGATAGAAGTGGAGCAGCTTGTTTACCAGATAACAATGTAAAGCATACTGTCATGGCTAAATAAAGAAAATGCACCCCACAATGAAAGGGCAGCACCATCTGTGAAGCTATTGTTTTACAACATGGAAGGTGGACTGAGGTACCAGCTGGCATCAGCAGGAACTGAAATACGGTGCACTTTAGACGGGTAACCTGAAAGGACAGGTGCAAGTCTCATGTGTGCAGCCAGGAGACAGCATCCACAGCAGCAGCGCTTTCCCAGTGCATGTCCAACGCTGCAAGGAAACGATCAATCTTCACCACTCCTTCCCGGCTATAGGAGCTTGAGGAGGTTAATTCTAACCTTCTCATGCCAGACTACAGCAAGGACCACAGAGATTGGGAATGCCTACGTTTACAGGATTCACACGTTTTTCCTCTTGGTCTAGAAACAAGACTAGAAAGGCATTCAAAGATTCTAGAACAATACATAGACTAAATTATCTCAAGTCGGGTCATTAATATCTATTGTTGGATATGACTTTAAGCTCCCTGGAGACAAACACTCATATTTTTCTTTCTGTATGGTGCTAAGCCTGCAAGCAACTGGAAGAGGTTGACAGATGCCCTTGGGGTCTGAAACATCTTTGCAAACATCCTGTAGCTGACTAGCAGGCTGGAACGCGTGCGTGGCTGCATAAGTGAGAGGCTACGTTCTTCATCAGATGGATGACGAACATTCTGGGGTATTTTCTCAGAGGAAGCATGGTGCAGCTCCAAACCAAGGTAGAAGAGATCACAAGGTCAGCACTCAGGCATTGTCACAAGTGTTTAGTAGAGAAGCAGTACATTCGTCCACTAGGGCTGCCATCACTTTTCATGAGCTTGGAGGCTTGAATGACAGGTGTTTATTTCTCATGGTTCAGGAGTCTGGAAATCCAAGATGAAGGTTTGCTTTCTCCAGGGCCTCTCTTCTCGGCTTGCAAATGGCCACCTTCTTCTGTGTTCTTTCCTCTGTGCCTGTACATCCTTGGTGTCTCTCTTTTTATAAGAACACCAGCCTTATTAGGACCTCACTCTTATGAGCTCATTAACATCAGTTACTTGTTTAAAAGCTATCTCCAAATCCAGTTGCACTGGAGGTTACAGCTTCAACCATATGAAGATGAATTTCAAGGGGACATCATTCAGTTCAACCTGAACCTGGTCATGCTGGCACCCTGGTCTCAGACGTCCAGCCTCCAAAAGTAGAAGAAATACATTTCTGTTGCTTCAGCCATAGTCTATGGTAGACGAAGACACATAGTCATAGTATTTCCTCTTCTAGGGCTCATTTTTCCTGAGTGTACAAAACAGGAAAACAAACTCTTTGTAGCTAGAATTACTTTGTTATTACCAATTTATGTATTAAGAAATGTCACCCACAACACCTCCAGAGATGTTAAATAAATCAATGTTGACATTCTTGACAGGGATGAGATCACCACCAGCTTCCAGTTCAAGAATTTCTGAAGGATCTTTGGCACCCTGGAGCTAATGAGAAGAAATGATCCAGGACCTCTTGCTGCTCCTAGAAAGTTGCTGCTGTTTTGCCTCATCTGGAATAAAATTGGAACCTCTTTTAGGCATAAAGCTCTTCTTTCAAATAGCTAGGTGGTGTCATGCAAATCAAAAACATTAACTGAGGGTGAAAGGCTTCTAAATAATGCAGAGGCCAAAATCGATGATTATATGTATTTATATTTTTTAAGTCTCAAATCAGAATGCATCTGACTTTGTATTCTGTGTTTAAGAACTATTAAAGATTCTTTTGAAATTTGAAAGCTTATTATTAAGACAAAGTTCCCCTTTGTTTTTATAATCTTTTTCTCACAACCTTTCTGGTAAGGGTGTTAGACCACTTAACCTCAGTAATTCATTCATACAATTCTTAAATTCAGAGCAAAATGCATCACTTTCTAAAATGTTGTAAAACGAACACAATTTTACTTGACGTTAACAAATATGAAAAAAAGACGAACAATTTTGCATGGATCCTTTAGTCAAAATGTTTGGAAAACACTAACTTTAAAAAGCCTCTGCTTCCCATAACCCACCCTCCTTTATTTCAAGTTCAGTGTCTAGAGCTGGTTAATATAAGAATATTCCTTGCACATCTCCAGGGCAATAGAGCACCCGATATTTTCCAGACTTTTTCTGAACCAAAGATTAGGACATTAATTCTAATCAAAGGCTGCAGGTGATTATTCCTGGCTCCGAACTTCAATATCAATGACAGAAGTGTGGGACACTGATCTACATGCCAAAATTTAATTAGAAGGAAAGATTTAAAACACTGCCCCAAGTGGGAAATAGAAATAGGTGGAGAAAAGAAAAACAAAATTCTTTAGGTTTTGTTAAAAAGAAATAAACATTTTGAGAATAAGCCAAGGTAAACATTTTGGTTTAGGGGAAAAAAACATCAACACTGAATTATATGTCTGAATCATGGGGAAAGAATATTCCAAGACCATGGTAGCAACAGCCACTGGGCTTAGTTAGGTGGAGAAATTTGGCAATTTGAAAATTGGATGATTCAAAAGGAGCAGAGCCAAGAAAGAACGCTAATTGGCACACTGGGGTGACTGACCATAGCAGTGTTGGTACAGATTAAAAGAACTTCCAGTGAAGCCATTTTATGTACCACTAATGTTTTTGCAAGCGAATTTTTACATTTAAAAGCTCAGAAAACAAGGAGGAAAACTCAATGCAGTATTCATGAGAATTTCTGGAAAACTCTTCTATTTTGTTGCATTTCACTTGGTATTGGTATTGAATATGCACATGTATAAATATTTTTAGTATTGATTTAAAGAGGCTTTATAATTTTGTTTTATTAGAATAAAATAATAGCTCGCTTTCACATTATTTTGTCCATATGTCCCATTACAACTAATGGAATTATAAAACAAATGAATTTCTTCCTTTTTTTTTCTTTTTTGGAGAGAATCTCACTTTGTGGTCTGGGCTAGAGCTCAGTGCTGTGATGTTGGCTGTTCATTGCAGCCTCAACCTCCCAAGCCGGTGAGCCTCCTACCTCAGCCTCCCAAGTGGTTAGGACTATAGTCACGTGTCACCGTGCCTGGCTAATTTTTTGTATTTCTGATAGAGACAGAGTTTCACTATGTTGTCCAGTCTGGTCTTGAACTCCTGGCCTCAAGCTACCTGCCTGGCTTGGCCTTCCAAAGAGCTAGGCTTACAGGTGTGAGCCACTGCGCCCAGCCACAGGAACAATTTTAACATTCTGCTTTGCCCACTTGATTGCAACACAGCAATTAAAAAGGCATTCTTGTGAGTGTTGTTTTCTGATTTCAGCTAAGTCATAGACACCTCTATGTGCTGTGTGCTAAGAACCCTCACAGACCAACACCCTTCCCTATATGCAACTGCCAAAGACGGATCAAACACAGAAACCAGAAATTTTTCTAAACCTTTTGTTTAGTTGCTTTTATTTTTGTGTGCTGGATTTAAATTTTTCTCAATAGATGCATATTTTGTTTAGGGCAGGCAATATAATAATTCTGTTCACGCCACCTGAATGGAGTTAATGACGTTAGCCTTACATGATTGCCTCTTAATAGGATACTCGATCATCTCCCTCCCACTCTTTAGCGATACATTTTGAACCCTCCACACTGTCTATGTGTGCATATATAATATGTGTCCACATATATAACTGTGAAAACAAAGACCCATTTTGTTTAGCATCAGAAATAAATTCACACAACACACATACCTAAATTTCAGATGTTATTTTTTCATTGACGATTGCATTGTTGTTTAAATGCCTTTGTTGATCTAAACGTAAAGAACAGAATGTACAAAATGGGTCATGAAAAGTGTGGCCAGTCTAAAACTGAAAAGACGAGTCAGGTTAAAAAGGAAATGGAAGCAGGAATCAGAATTAAAAATGTTTTAGATATGGATTGTTTTTCCTCTTAAAGGCTAATGAACTTTTATTCTTTTCCAGGGAAAACACACACACAGAGAGAGAGAGAGAGAGAGAGAGAGAGAGAGAAGAGACAGCCTGGCTTGCATGCTAACCTGAATATGTCCATTACTACGGGCAGAGAGGCGTTCCTAGAGCAATCTGCTGCCCATTCGGATGGAGGCACTTGGTTTTAGTGTTTAAAACTGATCCCAAGAGTCATCTGCAATATTTTGCTACTTTAAGCATAAATCACTGATAACACTAATAGCCCTGATGGATCCATTTTATTCGATTAATCAAATTGCTTGATGTAGTTCCAGTTGCTTGGATTCACCAGGGACATTGGATTGCATGATACACAATTTTTCACGCTGATTCCTCTAATTACCAAAGTTTAAAGCAGTTGCTGGTCAAAAATCACAAATGTATTTGATTTAACAAATGCTTCTTTCACCATGAACAAAGCCCTTGAGGTATGCTTTTAGAGGTGGGGATGGTTTTCTTCCTAGGCATGACCTAATCTGATAAAGTGCAGCCAGATGATTCCAAGGGAAAATCCAGATGCAGAAAAATACTTTAAAAATTTTGGAGTACTTTTAAAAATTCTTCCCAGCTACCCAAATATTGCTATCATGGCAAGTTACCGTATGTGATTTAACATAAATTAGTGGTGAAGATCATGGAATTAATATAGCTAAGTATAGTTTGCAAGAGTGCAAGTTATATTTACTAAAAATCTAGGACATTTGATGTCAGCATTTGCTCTAGAGAAGCTCTTGAAACACGGATTTAATCTAGCTATGTAGAACATGCATTATGGAGACGGGTCCTTTGGAAGTCAGTTGGAAGGAGGTATACAGAAAACCTCTAAAGCAGCTCTTTTTGGTGGAGAACATGAAAAGAGAACACATTGGTAGTTAAAGGAGGAGAGTCAGCAGTGTCCATCAGATATATGGGTGGCCATGAATGGCAGAGGTAACCGCATGGAACCTGTGTTATTCAGGGTTCCTGGAAGAACAGATCTAATAGGATAGATGTATATATAAAAGGCAGTATATGAAGGAATATGGACTCACACGATCACATGACCACAAGGTGAAGTTCCAGACAGACAATAATCCGTCTGCAAGTTGAGGATCAAGGAAGCCAGTCCAAGTCCCAAAACCTCAAAAGTAAGGAAGTTCAGAGTGCACCCTTCAGTCCCTCAAGCCCCTGGCAAACCAGTGGTGTAAGTCCAAGAGTCCAAAAGCTGAAATACTTGGAGTCTGATGTTCGAGGGCAGGAAGCATGCAGCACAGGAGAAGGATGAGGCTGGAAGACTCAGCCAGTCTAGTCTTTCCACGTTTCTCTGCCTGCTTTTATCCTAGTCACGCTGGCAGCTGATTCGATGGTGCCCACCCAGATTAAGGGTGGGTCTGCCTCCCCAGTCCACTGACTCAAATGTTAATCTTCTTGGGCAACACCCTCACAGACACACCCAGGAACAATACTTTTCACCCTTCAATTCAATCAAATTGATACTCAATATTAACCATCACAGAATGTGATTTCCCAAGAGAAACAGAAAGATCTCTTCCTTGGGGGCAAACCAGAGATGGTTTTTATACTTGCCCAGAGTAGAGAGAGGCATCTTCTCCAAGGAGAATTACTCTGCCATGGAAGTGAAGGGTAAAGAAAGTCTGTATGAACCATAGTGCCCTGAGAAACATGGGCATCTGGACATAGAAGGGAGTGAACCCTGAGTTCTCTTATGTCAACTGAGAAAACAAGAAAACGTCACAGCTAACATGTGTTTTTGAGTGTTGTTGTGTATTATCAGTGTTTCCATGAAGCCTGCATAGTTAATAGTGCAGTATGCTTGGACTCCATCATTTTCCGTTAATCGAATTGTCTCCTGTAATTTTGTGGGGACGTTATTGACTTGATGTAGCTGGGAGGAGAATGCCACTTAGTTCAAATAATCTATCAAAGCAAAAGTTGCAACAGACCCAAGATTAAACAGTCAAGGAAGAATTTACAACTATTGCAATAAGGAGAGGGATCACAACCAGTCAGAAATCATCAAGCATAGAAAAATTATTTTTTAAAAAATTGCTCAAAGGAAAGGGAGGTCAGTGGGGAACTTGAGTCAAGAAGAAGCCTCTCTGAGGTTAGCCAAGGTGAGGGCAATGTTAAGGCCATCTTAGGCAAGCCCACACAATTTGGTAAATTATTCAAAATGACCTGGAGGAAAGAGCTATATTTTGAAAGTTTATACAGGAGAAAACAAAAGCATAATCACAAAATAAGATGACAGGATTCAGGACGCTATATAAAGGCACTTCCTGGAAGAGTTTGACACAGCTGCCTGTGTTCACCACAAGCTGTGGAAGAGCACCTGGACTTAACGAGCTGTTTCAAAGCTTATTGCTGGCCCTGCTGGGTCCATTGCCCAGTCCATCAAAATTAGCAAGCAGAACTCTTGAGCAAATTTCAAGGGCTAGGCTTTAACTGCACTGAGGAATTGTTAGCTGGATAAGGTCAGGTTTCAGGCACGGCACACAGTAAAGCCATTGACCTGTCATGGGAGGAGTACCTGTCTTGAAGCAACACACATGCACAGGTTGGTGGAGTCAGCATTGCGAGTTCTGCAGTGAGGATATCATTAAAGGTGGCAACCGTGGCTTCCTAAGCAGCTCCAAGGACATTGGCCCCCCACCTCCAGCATAATGGGCTGTGTAAAGAAGTACACGGTGAAGCAGCATGCATGTGCTGCTCTAGGAGGCTGGTGACCCACACACATGGGCTTTTCTCTCAAAAAGGAAACGTAGCGGACACCAGTGCCCTGTCTACAAGGGGTTCATACTGTCATGTAGAAGAGTGTGTTCAATCAGTGACCAGTCTGAAGACAACCTGGCAGACATATCTAGTTGTCTAGTAGCTCATTAGGTTCATAAATGTAGAGATTGGAAGACTGTCTGAGTACAGGCAAAGAAAAATAAATGAAGCAGAATTGAGGAGATGAGACTAGATGTGGCAGACTGAGCAACACAGGTTAAATAGTCCCGGGAGAGGGTGAGACATGAGAAGAGCATTTAGGAGAGAGACTGAAGCACCAACATTTGAGACCTGAGGTGGGTAAGAGAAATTTGGAAATAGAACTGAGAAGAAGACAGAAGAAGTGTGTGTGTGTGTGTGTGTGTTTCCCTCTTTCTAGAGAGAAACACACACACACGCGCGCACACACACACACACACACACAACCAGAAATTAGAAGAGAAAGATGTTTTACGGTCAGCAGTGTTCAATATACAATGATCTCAGCTAAGACAGAACAGGTTGGTGGCTCTATATTTGGTGGCTGGCTCTCTGGTTCCTCACTGAGGACCGTGTTGGGTGGTGTTGCACTAGAGTGTAGGATATAAAACAGACTGTCAGCTACAAGTGAATTGAACCAAAGTTCAGGAAGCACTGATAACTAATGCCACCCCGTACTTCTGAAAAGGCAACCATGAAAAGCAGAAAAACTCTCACATGGTATCTGGAAAATAGTTATCGTCCAAGGGACGGTTTGGGGTGTTTTTGTAAGTTAGCTGTTTTGAATACAGATGTGTGTTTTCATTGAGAAGAGAGCAGTGGACAAGAACCATTTGAAGAAATGAGAAAGATGCAAATTCATGAACAGGAAGGGCAGGGCTCTGTGGGACAATGAGAGTAAGTGACGGTGGGGGAAACAACGGGGAGAGTTCAAAGGACAATCAGTCTCAGGAAGATCCAGCACCCCAAAAGCTTTCTACCTGGGCACCCCTGAATTCTCCATGGAATAAGATGGGTCACTTCTGAAGGTCAACAGGGGCTCACAGACTTGCAGCTCTTGAGAACAGTTGATGAACTAATGGGAGAGGGCAGTGACAAGGGATGTTTGATGAAGAAGCCAGTTTTGAGGATGTAACAGACTAAATCCAGAATGATGCACTGGCCCAAGGATGTGCCCGTATGTGATTTCTCAGCAATGCTCACCCACCCTGGTGTTGGTGTGTGGAGAAGCAAAATAGCTAAAAGTGTTAAAATAGCCAAGACAGCAGGTGTGTGAGATGGACTGCAAGTCAGGCAGCTGAAGCTTCGCCACCAGGGGCCGGTGGAACTGTTCAATCCTGAGGTCAAAGCCAGAGCATGACAGATGGACAGGGCTGAGAGGAAAGAAATGGAATGTTGTGAAATCCCTGCACTCTGGGAGACTGAGGCAGGCAGATCACGAGGTCGGGAGATCAAGGCCATCCTGGCTCCCATGGTGAAACCCTGTCTCCACTGAAAGAATGTGATGCAGGCACTGGTAATCCCAGCTACGCAAGAGGCTGAGGCAGGAGAATCGCTTGAACCAGGGAGGCGGAAGTTGCAGTGAGCTGAGATTGCGCCACTGCACTCCAGCTTGGGTGACAGAGCAACACACTGTCTTAAAAAAAAAAAAAAGTGGAGGAGATGTTGGCATCCACAAAAGGACAATCATCACCTGCTCCCCAATCCCCTGGTGGAGAGCCTTCCTCTACATACCCCAGTCCCACGAGAATGTTTCCAGTCTCCTCTCACCTCTTACTCACTGGCTCTTTCCCAAGGAGGAAGAGAAAGTAAGCTAACTTGAGTTTGGGGTGAGTCACCGTGATGAAGCTGGACATGGACTCCTTTGCTTTTCTGAGATCTCTCTCAGGTCGTCCTGTCCCAAAGGAAGACTTTATCCTCTGAGCCTCATTCTCCAGGTTGTCAACTGAGTAGAGGGCTTTTTCTAGCACCCAAGAGTGCTTCATGGGTGACAAACATGGTGCTTTGCCTGACAGGCTTTCATTTGCTGGAGAAGTTGGTTCTGAATGAAAAAAATAAGAATCTGCTTTTTGGCCTCAGGTCCAGACTTTCTTTTAATGTAGCTATTATTAAACAGCTATGTTTTGACCCTCCTTTATGGTCATCAAGGCTTTTCATACTACTCCATTGCCCATAATCCTGTAGGCAAAGGATGAGATAGGACATTGATGCCAAGGCCTGCCAGAACCTTCCAAACTGGCTGATCAACAGAACTTCCAGGTTAACCAGAGCTGAAGCTGAACCTGGTGACCTTCACTGGCTGGTGTTGCTCTGATCACTGCTGTAGTGAGAAAAAGGATTCTACAGGGCAAGTGACTTGTCCCGCTCACACGTTACCAAGTCCAATCCAACTGTTCAAGCATAAGACAGCAGGAAATGCGGGGAAAGTATCTGTGGGTTCTTCCTGGGCCTGTACCCGAGGAGGTCACTCCTATACCAGTGCCCACCCTAACATCAGAAACAGCTCCATTCATAAATATCAAGTGACTTCCTGGCAAAGCATTACTCGACCTGAAACGCAGGAAGACCATGCTGTTTCAACTTTAGTTTTAAGAATCAATTTTTAAACTATCTACACTTATGCAATTAGCATGTTTTTATTTCTTTCTTTTTT
>NW_016107500.1:2724737-2740117 GCF_001604975.1 Cebus imitator | reverse complement strand
TCACTGCAACCTCCGCCTCCTGGGTTCCAGCAATTCCCCTGCCTCAGCCTCCTGAGTAGCTTGCTATCTGAAATATTAGATGCAGCCCAGTGCTCTTGCCTGGATTACTGCATTTATGCGAGCACCGGTGCCTTCAGTGTTTGCACTTTGTGGTGAAAGTTGCATGAACAGAAGGCAGTCATTGTGTGATGAGTCTGATCACAGAGGCAGAGAGTGCGAACATGGCCACAAGCAGCCTCCAGTCGCCCCGAGCTCACCCTGCAGCCTCCAAGCCTGGAATATATGAGCAAAGTGAAACAATATCAAAGCCAGTGCCCTGTCAACGGGGAGGGGAACCAAAGAAAAGCATCATCTGACATTTTCTACCATCTGACTGGTGACGAGCGAGTGACTCCTGGATCAAACTCCCATCAGCATGTTCCAGCCAAGTCCCCAGGTTTATGAACTGGAAGTGAGAAGGGAGAAACAGCTTCCTTTCTATTCTCGACTACAACAGGCTGCCTGTTTCCTCCTGCAGAGATGCTTCTATTGAGTCCAGTATTCATATTGAAGCTGAATTCTTCCCACACACTTGACAACTCAGGCAAGCAAAGACACAGGCAGTGACCCTGGGTGGAAATACCAGCCTGCAGGGGTCAAGGGACTGAGACCATGGGCACCCGCTGCTTCTCCAGGGAGCCGGGCTCACAGACTCTGGCTCAGGAATTGAGACGAGGCTTATTTCCTGGGAATTGGAGCATTTCCATGCTCCTACAAAACCACTTCTAAAGGAGGGGCTGTAAATGCCATCAATATGTGCAGTGTTCCTCACTGAGCTTCTGTGTCGTGTCATTTTTTTAGTAATGGACAGGAGCAGACTCAGAGGAGAAAATTAGACCTAATGGAATATCCCGAATTCACAATACGCCACGTGAGCACTGGCCTCCTTGACTTGCCTCTGTCCACTCGCCTTCCCAGGAATCTTCTGCTTCCATCCTTGGAGTCTTCTGCCTCCCCAAGCGCACCAGACTCTGCTCTTCCTCAGGCTTTGCTCATCCTTACTCCTGCTTAGTACACATAGGCTCCCTCTTGCCTTCCAGGGCTCAGAGAGGCCCCCCTGCCATTCTCACCTATTACAAACTATCCTTGCTTTCCTTTGTAGTGTTTGCCACAATTACAACGACGTAGCTTCTGTTTTTTGGAAGAGCAGGGAGGTGGTTTTTCTGCTCTGGGTCTCGGAAGACGGAGATGCTGGTGTTGAACAGACTGTGTTATTTTCTGGAGGCTCTGGAGAAGAATGTTTCTAAGCTGACTCAGATTGTTGGTGGATTTCAGTTCTGCTAAAGGAAAAAAATCATGACACTTGTTAAAGATGATAAAGCAGACATTAGCCGAGGACAGCCATGGAGATGGGTCTGGGGGCCACTGCAACAGGGTCTTGCGGTACAAGAGAGTGATTGGAACCAACTTCAACAAGGACAAATGGGGGTTTATAACCAAGGAGCAGGGTGGGGTCAGTAAATGAATACTAAGAGAAGCTGTATGCTTCTCTTATGCTTCCAGCATAAGGGATCTTGGCTAAGCTGACTTGCTAGGATTATTGCTGAAGGCAGTGTGGTAAGATAGGTAGGGAGGTTAATAGGGAGGGTAGTCAGACACCAAGGTTTGGGGTGTCCTTGAAGGATTCTTATTCAAACTGGATTCTACAAGGACAGAGAAAGAAGCCCAGGTTTGGACCTATTTAGCAAGGAATCAGGAGGCTGACTAAAGTTTTGGTCAAAGGAGACAGTCTTTGTCTGTCCATGTTGCAGGCGCCCTTCCCTAGTTAGCTGCTGGTAGAGATTGCCGTTGCCTCCCAGGGGCAGCCCATGTTCATGCTCATGGCACCCGTTACATAAGAGCTAGCATGGGTACAGAACAAACATATGCTGGAATCTCTCCAACATCTACTTTTGCTGCAGTTCTTTTCTGCTTCCAGCCAGAGAATGAAGGCGATTCTCATGCCTCTGCTTTTTAGGACTCATGTGTTTAGCTTAGGCACACTGGAAAATTTAGGATAATCTTTCTATTTTAAAGGATGTAGCCCTAATTATAGCTGTAAAGACCTTTCTCAGCGGTACCTAGATGAATGTTCGACTAAATAACCAGGAGTTAGAATCTTGCAGGGAAATCTTTGGAATTCCGGGCACAATCAGAATGCTCTTCTCCCTAAAGAATATATTAGCATAAAAACTCAAATGACTATGCACCTAACCTGAAGTGCAAAAGTATTTGAGGCAAAAGCTGATGGTATGGGTAGGAGAAATCAACAAATAAATAATCATGGTTTGAAATAACAACCACCTATTAGAAACTGAGAGCTCTAACAGATGAAAGGAGACAGTTGGTCCGAACATAATAGACAGTTATAGACTACTTTATACAACAATGGCAGAAAATATTCTGCTTCTTTCTTCTTTTGTTTTTTTTGAGAGAGTCTTACTGTCACCCAGGCGGCAGTGCAGTGGTGTGATCTTGGCTCACTGCCACCTCTGCCTCCTGGGTTCAAGCGATTCTCATGCCTCAGCTCCTTGAGTAGCTGGGACCACGGGCATGCACCACCATGCTCAACTACTTTTTTTTGTATTTTTAGTAGAGACAGAGTTTCACCATGTTGGCTAGGCTGGTCTGGAACTCCTGACCTGAAATGATCAGTCTGCCTTGGCCTCCCAAAATGCTGGGATTACAGTTGTGAGCCACCACACCCAGCCCAAAAATACTCTTCTTAAGCTCACATGGAATATTCACCAAGACAGAGCACATTTTGGATCATAAAACGTACCTTGACAATTTAAAAAGTAGAAATCACACAAAGTTTGTTTTCAAGCAACAATGGGGTTAAACCACAAATCAATGACAGAAAGATAGCTGGAAAGTTCTCTAATATTTTGAAATTTAGAAACATTCTTGTAATAGCATATAGGTCAAAATGAAGTCACAAGGTAAATTAAAAAATATTTTGAACCAAATTAAAATGACAGTAGAACTTAACCATAATTGTAGATAAACCAAAATTACTGCTTCGGAAGCAATTTATAGCATCAAATTACACGTTAGTAAAGAAAAAAGACATAAAGTTGACAATATCAACCTCCACCCTAGGAAAAGAGACAAGAAAGATTAAGTCTAAAGCAAGCAAAATAAATAAATAACAGAAATTAGAACAAAAATGAATAAAAATGAATTATGAAACAATAGAAAAAAATCAATGAAACCACATTTGATTCTTTAAAATTTTCAATAAATTCATAAGCTATAGACAGGGTAACAAAGAACTAAAGAGAGAAGACACAAATTGTCAATATCAGTAATGAAAGAGACATCATTACTGCTGATCTTATAGACATTAAGAGGACAATTAAAGCTTACCATGAATTCAATGCCCACAAATTTGATAACTGAGATTAAATAGACCAATGACTTAAAAGACAAAGATATCAAAACTCACACAAAGAGAAGCAGATAATAGGTTGCACCTAAAGGAAGCATCCAAATGGTTTATGGGCAAATTCTACCAAAAATTTAGGGGGAAAAAATAAAACTACCTTTCTACAATTTCTTCTAGAGAACCAAAGCAGATGGAATACTTTCTAACTCATTCTCTGGGGCCAACATTATCCTAATAACAAACCAAATAAATGATACAACCAAGAAGAGCTATAGACAATATCTTTCCTAACCATAGGCATAAAAATTCTCAACAAATACCAGCAAATCAAATCCAACATTGTATTAAAAAAATATACTCACAACAAAATAGGATTTGTTCTAGTTATATAAGGCCAATTTAACATTAATATGCTAATAAATTTAATCCACCACAGCAGCACACAAAATAAAGTCTTGTGACCATATTGGTTGTAAAGTCAAGCCACTGGACAAAAGACAACAATCATTCATAATAAATACCCTCTGTGAAGCAGGAATAAAGTAGAACTTGCCTAAGTTGATAAAGAATTTCTACAGACAACCTATAGCTAACATCATACTTTGTGAGAAACTGGATGCTGTCCCCATAAGATTGTGAATAAGGCAAAGATGCAATCTCTCATTCCCCTTCCATAACCCACTGGAAGTCCTAGCTAATGCATTGAAACAAGAAAAGAAAATAAGGTATAGAGATTGGAAAGAAGAAAATAAATCTGCCATTATTTTCAGATTATGTGATTTTTTTTCTACATGGAAAAACTCTCAGAGAATTGGTGAAGAAAACCTTCAGAACTAATAAGAACAAACAGCAAGTTTTCAGGATAAACAGCTAATGAATAAAACTCAGTTGCTCATTTGGAATTAAAAATTTTTAGAAACAGTAACATTTTCAATAACACCAAAAAAAATTTTTAACTATAAATTTTACAATATATAGGATCTTGAGGTGGAACACAAAATCTCTGATAAGAGAAACCAAAGATTTCAAGAAATGGGAAGATATTCTATGTTCATAAGTTGAAAGACTTAACATTTTAAATTGTTAATTCTTCCAACATGTTCTACACATTCAGCGTAATTCCAACCAAAATCCCAGGAAGGCAGTTGCAGACAATGACAAATAGATTCTCAAGCTTGCATGGAAAGACAAAAGACCTAGAATAGTTAACACAATACTGAAATAGAAGAAAGTTAGAAGGCTTACATGACCTGATTTCAACTCTTCTTATAAAACTAGTCAATAAGATAGTGTGGCAATGGTGAAAATGGGCATATAGATCCAGGGAACAGAAAAAAGAATCAATAAACGGCTTATATAAATAGAGCAAACTGATTTATGTAAAAGAAGCACAATTAATACCATGAAAAAGAGTAGTCTCTTCATCAAAAGGCACTGGGATACTTAGAGATATATATTTTTTAAAAAATGAGCCTAGACAAAGATCTCTCATTTCTCCCCAGAATTAACTAAAATGCATGTTTGGCCTAAATGTACATCTAAACTCTAACACTTGTAGACAAAAACATAGGAGAAATTTTATATTACTTTTGGTTTGGTGATGAGCTTTCAGATAAAATGCTAAAAGCATATTCCATGAAAGATAAACATTAAAGTGGAGTGTATTCAAAGGAAAAAAATGTGTACTCTGTGGAAGACAATGATAAGATAACGAAAATGAAAGCCACAGAGTGGAAACAATTATTCACAAATCACAGAATTTTTGAGACTCAACGATAAGACAAATAACCCAATTAAAAAACGTGCAAATGATCTGAACAGATACCTCACCAAAAACAAATGCATACGGCAAATAAGCAAAGGAAAAGGTGTTCCACATCATTTGTCATTAGGGAATGAGATACTATTCACAACTATTCGAATGGCCAAAACAAAACAAAACTGTCACTCCTAACTGCTGGTGACGATGCACAAAAGAGGAATTCTCTTTTCGTATTATGGGGAATGCTAATGGCACAGCCACTTTAGAAAACAGTATGGCAATTTCTTACAAAGCTAAATATAGTCCTAACATATAAATCAGCAATCATACTCTTAGGTATTGACCCAGCTGACCTTAAAATTTATGCACACAAAAACTTTTACACAAATGTAGTCGCTTTATTTGAAATAATTAAAAACTGGAAGCCCCCAAGCTGTCCTTCCACAGATAAATGGGTAACAAACTGTAGCACATCCATACAATATAATATTATTCACCAGTTACAGAAAGAAATGACAAACGTGAATACTGCCAAGTGAACAAGAAATGTACTGTATGAATCTAATCACATGGCATTCTGGGAAAAGCCAAATGAGAGAAATAGTGAAGAGATCAGTAGTTGCCGGGTGCCTGGAGGAATAAGAGAAAAGTTGAATAAATGATGCACAGAGTATATTTTAGGATGTGGAACTAGTGTGTATGATGCAGTAATGGTGGATTAAAGATATTACTAATTTGTCAAAACCCACAGAAATTCACAGCACAAACAGTGACGCTCAATGCCTCCAAATTATTTTTTAAAACTTTGGGAGGTCGAAAAAATGCTGATGGAATGCATAATGTGTTAAATCAATTAAACTATATTATGAATGTATGAAACAATCTCCCTGAAACAGACAATGAAAAATAATTTCTATCCTAAGCATCTTTGGATATTAGTAGAGTTTGTAGCTCCATACTGAATAGTTGATAAAATTATTTTCCACAAGGCCACAGGTTAACAAACCTGTTACTGCCACACACAAATAATGGAATTGAAAAATTAGGTAAGTGGGTGGCAGGTGTTGCCAGTCAGGTTCCTCATGACTGGAGTGGGAAATTGCAGATGATCCAGGGGAGGATAAGGGAATTATTCATGAGGTAATGGGGTAGAGTTAAAGATACCAGTGCAAACTCAGATACATTTCACTAGTAATGGAAATTCAACCAAATACCTGACTAAAACTTCTCAAAACTAGTCAGGTTATTGAGAACAAGATATGCCTGAGAAACTGTCACAGCCCAGAGGCAACTCAAGAGACAAGACTACTAAATGTAATGTATTCAGGATGCAATCCTGAAATATTAAAAAAAAAAAAAAAGTAAGTAAACCACAAAGGCATTCTGAATAAGGTATGCACTGTACTTCATAATGACGTATCAGTAGTGGTTTGTTAATTTTAATGTTAATCATAGAGAACACTGGTTTGGGAACTCTGTGTACTGCCTTCACATTTTTTCTGTAAATCTAAAACATGCATTATTTTTAAATGAGGAGGAAACCTCTGAAGGATGGATGCTTACCCTAAAGAAACAGAGGTAGCATGGGAGAGACAAATAAGACAAAAGCGGTGCTACTTCAAATATTTAATCCTCTGAGTAGAAAAACCTCATGGGGCTGGCTCAGTGACTCATGCCTATAATCTCTGCATTTTGGGATGCCAAGACAGGCAGATCACCTGAGGTCAGGAGTTTGAGACCAACCTGGCCAAAATGGCGAAACACTATCTCTACTAAAAATACAAAAATTAGCCCAGCATGGTGGCACACCTTTAATCCCAGCTACTCAGGAGGCTGAAGCAAGGAGCATTGCTTGAACCAGAGAGGCGGAGGTCACTCCAGCCTGGGTAACAGAGCAAGACTCCGTCAAAAATAAAAAAGAAAGAAAGAAAGAAAAGAAAGAGACTCATGGAAAATTTGGGTTTGACTATTTTAAAAAGGACAGAGAAAAGATAAAGTCTTTAGCATTGCATGACTGAATCATAGTATGTAATTTTCAAACAACCAAACCTAAATAAGTTTAATTTCTAAAACAATTTGTTTCAAAATGGGGTAACAGATATAAACATGATACTTCATAACACTTGCTAGTTTCATTCCAATTATTTAGACATATACAGTCCACATATTTATTAAAGCCGATAAATAAATAATAAAAGTGACTTTGCAATTCTCTTTATCACTTTGTGTTAGCTGGGCTAGAACAGTCATTAATGTACCTCTAATTATTCTGTTTCTCAAGGGTTTCTGCATAATCCAATTATCACCATCATGAATGTCATCTTTGCTATGAACGTGATCATCATGACCCTCCTATCATGCTTATGTGGGTCAGGCACTGGTCTCAAAGATTTACCTAATTTCAGGTATCCCTTCCAATTCTCGAAAAGGTATATTCCATGATGAAATTGAGACACAGAGAAGCTAAGCTACTTTCCACAGAGTACAATTAGGTAGTGGTGGAGCCAGGCTTCAACTGTCCAGTTCTAGAAGAAAAGCATATATCCACCATATAATTCTGCTTTTGATGGGTAACCTTCCCCAAAAATAACAATATTCTAACCTTTAGGGAAGCAAAGGATCTGCCACTTGTTGAGTATATTATGGGTCAGTCTGGGAAAGGTGCATTTCATTTTTCTGCTGTAGCAATGAACAAACAATAATTTTTTGAACTGGATCAATTTCTAGAACACAGGAGGGCTTTTGTTACATGTGGACTACTTCTAAACATCATCTCATCTACTTAGCACTAAAGCATCAGACACAGGAATGGTAGAAAATCGTGCTGGGCCTGCTCCTTCCAATGACTCCATCACCCGAAAAACATATGTTTGGCAGCTGGGGGAATAAATCAGTTCAAAGGAAAGAATAAAAGGCAAAGGAAAAGTGGGCAAATGCGTGTTCTCCAATTATTTACTTGTAACATAAGTTAAATAATTTTAATATGTTTGTTTGCATGTTTCGTTACTAGGAACTTTTACCTTATCTCCAAAGAAGAGAAGACAGCCAAGTCACAACATGTCTTGACTCTTTCTAAGTAAGTCATTTATGAGCAGTGGGCGTAATGCTGACTCTGACTCTATTAGCAGCAAATCCTGGCTACTTAATACTGGGAAATAACTTCCAGACACTTAATAACTAGCAGACTGGTTCTACTTAAAATGATTTTGTGAGCAATACTTATTACTCTGCTTGTCAGGGCTCTTCAGAATGGGCAGACCATCCTTCTAGACTAGCAATTAGTCACCCTAGAAAAGGTTTGTCTCATCATTCCAATCCCAAAAACATGTTCACCAATTTTGAATGAACCAATGATCTACACTGACCCAAGGAACTACTGAAAAACAGTCTTAAACTCTTGTGAGTGTAACGACAGTACGAGAGACAGAAATTGAATTTTGAAGTAAGCATGAAAAATGTGACTCTGGCACTTGCTAATTGAGTGGCTAACCATTTCCTTCTCATGAATTTCAGTTGTCTTATCAAAGATTTTGGTAGGATAACCCATACTCTATAGGATGATGTGAGAGTTAAAATAAACCTGTGTTGGAATATTCAGCCATGATAATAACATACTCAGTAGAGCAGAACCCAGTTGTATTTATTCATTTATTGCTCTCAGCACCATGCCTCCACAATAATGAGATGGAGTTAGATCTTGTTGAATCTCAGTCGTAGGATTTCACAGTAGTCCTTAGAACCAGGATTTGAGGAAGTAAGACTTGTGGCCATGTGACAGAAAAACCTAACCAATTCATTAACCACTGGAACCCGTTTTCTCTTATTCTAAGTAGATGCACAACTCCCTTCCTCTGGTTGAAATGTGAAAGAGAGTAAGTAGTTAGGTTGGAGTGACTACCTGAAGTAGGAATGAGACTTGTTGGAGGGGTCACTAAAAGTTTGCAAGATAATCAAAAGCTAGAACAAACAATGTCCTAAGTGAAATGAGAGCTCATGTGGATATATACAGAATCATGACCACTGCTGGTATCCACTGAACTCTTGGTAGCTTGTTCTTTGATTGACTTCTTACATGTAATCCTCCCAACTAGTCTATGGTGGGCCATTACAATTTTCATTTGGCAGATAAGAAAAATGGAGCACCACAAGATGAAACCATGTGTCCAAGTTCCTATTTCCAGTGAGGACCGCAGCTCAGGTCTGCCCAGAAAAGGATCCTAGGTCCCAAGCCATGATTCACCCTTGCTCCTCACATCTGGCTGGACTCCCACGATTCACCCCTGCTACTCACATCAGGCTAGACTCTCATGATTCACCCCTGCTACTCACATCTGGCTAGACTCCCATGATTCACACCTGCTCCTCACATCAGGCTAGACTCCCACGATTCATCCCTGCTCCTCGCATCCGGCTAGACTCCCACGATTCACCCCTGCTCCTCACATCTGGCTAGACTCCCATGATTTATCCCTGCTCCTCAAGTCTGGCTAGACTCCCATGATTCACCCCTGCTCCTCGCATCAGGCTAGACTCCCACGATTCACCCCTGCTCCTCACATCTGGCTAGACTCTCACGATTCACCCCTGCTCCTCACATCTGGCTAGACTCCCATGATTCACCCCTGCTCCTCACATCTGGCTAGACTCTCACGATTCACCCCTGCTCCTCACATCTGGCTAGACTCCCACGATTCACCCCTGCTCCTCACATCTGGCTAGACTTCCACGATTCACCCCTGCTCCTCACATCTGGCTAGACTCCCATGATTCACCCCTGCTCCTCACATCAGGCTAGACTCTCACGATTCACACCTGCTCCTCACATCTGGCTAGACTCCTACAATTCACCCTTGGTCCTCACATCTGGCTAGACTCCCATGATTCACCCCTGCTCCTCACATCTGGCTAGACTCCCATGATTCACCCCTGCTCCTCACATCAGGCTAGACTCTCACAATTCACACCTGCTCCTCACATCTGGCTAAACTCCCATGATTCACCCCTGCTCCTCACATCTGGCTAGGCTCCCACAATTCACCCCTGCTCCTCACATCTGGTTAGACTCTGATCATCCTGAGGACAATGCGTGTGGCTGATTCAGATTTGCTTTTCTGTAGCTCAGCAGTCTGTACTGCCAAATCATAAATATTTCCTTGATGAATGCTGTCTCGGTTGTAACTGTTTGACCCAAAAAATGTCATGTTGAAATGGGTGCTTAGGGAGCATTAGTCTGATAGAGTGCAGGTTGGTTGGACCAGAAGTGTGGGAGTGGAGATGAGAACTAAAAAGATGTCTTAGGAAACTATTACAGTGCACTGATGTGAGGATGGCTGAGGAAGCCTAATAGCTTAACTCTCCTTTTCCATGTGTGTAACACAACTTGAGGAAGTCGTAGAGACGACTGTATCGCACCCGTTTTCGCATTGTTCACTTACCATACTTTATCTTTTTCTCTGTGGAGATGGTGGCTTCTGCCTCACCAACAAGGTCACTCGGTGGTAGAAATGTATCCCAGGAGTCATCCAAAATGTCACAGGAAGATGCCTTTAGTGACTAAAGAAGACCACATTCATATTACACATCCTACGACTTAAGTGTACATCTGCATAAATTATCAAGTTTAGGTTCATTCTTCCACAGCTGAGTTTCACTGTGGCTCTACAAATATGATTACTAGCATTGTTTTCCAGAATCCACAAAAGGATGTGACTATAGTCATTCTTTCCACTTGAGGCTTTAAAAACATCGTATGTCCATTCATTTCTTCAACTTATATTTCTCATATACCTACTGCATACCTGACATTCTCCTTGATTCTAGAAACAAAATGAGGTCCTTGCTCTTTAGAATACATGTCAGAGGGATAAATTAACAAACAAGGAATAATCTATCCATATATCTCCTTGTTATAAGTCTTCCAATTGTTTGTCACTTTACTGAGGAAGAAATCAAAATCATCAGCATGGCACAGAAGATCCATCAAGATCTCACTCCTGCTCCCTCTGTGGCCCCCTATTCTATCTCCTCCTCTGGAATTAAATTCCGAAGTCATGCTGAAATGCACGTGTTCCCCCAAATGTTTCATATCTCTTCGGAAATGTTCTGTGTTTTTGTCACTCCCAGGACTTGGAGCAGATTTCTCCTCCTTCATTGTTCACCAGCTACTCATCTTCTGACACTCAGCCTAAACGGCCAAACCTTCTCCAGGAAGCCTCTGACAAGGCCCCAGCACCCATCCCATGTGACTGCTTCCCTTTTCTCTGCCATAACATTTGTGACAGTATCTTATAATCACCTCATTTGAGAATGAGGATTTTATTGTTTATTTCTGTGAACTCCCAATGACTTGAACATTATGATATCTTCTCAATATATTTCTGCTGAAGAAAAGAAGGAGGGGAAGGATAACAGAGGGAGGGAAGAATGGGGGAAGAGAGAGAGTGTGTGTAGGTCAGGTCTTATAACCACTCTTTGTCATTAGTTTACACTGTGATTAAATCCTCCTCTTCCCTGTGGGGCAGCTCTGCCCTTATTCCAGGGACAAGCAAACAGGAGGTAATGAGCACCTGACCTTAGTTTATGGTGGTAGCAGCAGAGAGAGTCAATCTGGAAGAAACCGGAATGGGAGAATCAACAATAGTTGATGACAGGTTCAATAATTAAATGAAAGGAAAACAGTGTTTTCCTTGTCTTGTGAATAGAAAAGGCAGAGAGAAAAGAATGGAAGCCATATCTTTTCATGTCTATTAGTGATAAACCATTGAGTGAAAGTTAGGTGCTTGGATTTTCTCATTTAAATCAAAATATTCAGAAAAACATAAAACATGCATTAATTTAGAGCCACACATGAAAGCTTTAACATAAATACATAAGAATAATCACTGTGTTAAATTAAATTACAAATGTATAGACCCACCAAAAGCTTTCCTTCCAAAATTCAACTGAGAGTATATTTAATAGAAATCCCATCCTGTCTGATGTGGTAAACTCTTTGCCTGCAATTCACTTTATGAACAACTCTTGAAGCCTATCTTTAGATTCAGGGATAACCTCCAGCTCAAAGTCTGAATTTTCTTTGGAAGTATTTTCAAGGTCCTGAGCAATCCATCATATTGTTATCAGATTAGAAACGAAAGAAAATAAAACAAATATGCAAGAAAAATATTAAGGATCTGTTCTATGAGAGTCAAGTCAGGGTTGATGAAGCCACTGTGATCACATTCTAGAGCAAGCCTGTCCAACGTGCATCCCAAGGACCACACATGGTCCCAAATGACTTTGAAAGCTGCTCAACACAAATTTGTAAACATTCTTAAGATATTAAGAGATTTGGAGGGTGAATTTTCTTTCAACTCATCAGCTATCATTAGTGTTAGTGTATTTCTTATGTGGCCCAAGATAATTATTCTTCTTCCAATGTGGTCCATGGTAGCCAAAAGATTGAACACCCCTGCATGGAGATATAAGATAAGGGACCCAGGAAATATGAATGCATTGGTGGATGGCAGGCTTGCTGGAGACTTACCTGAGGAAAGGCTAATGGCTGATCAATAAGATGCAATTCACAAAGAAACGGCAGCATGCATTTGTTTTCATGGAGCTGGCCATGAAGGGAATGATTCCTCCGGTAACTGAAACATTTCACAAATGGGACAAGGTTTCACCCTGAGGGAAATCTTTCAGATTATGTTATTGCCAATACTAAGACATTCCTAATAGAATAATTCTAGGATCCCAGAGGATTCCAATTTTGTTTGAGGATTCCTGTTATAATTCCAGCCACCCAGGACACTCCTGAGGCCTTCCTGGGGGAAGAGAATGGACGTCTATTCCAAGAGTCTCCTCTTTATCAGGGAATGATTCTTACTAACTTCTGCCACTCTGTAATAGTCCCATCCCATTATTAGGTTGGCATATATTTCCCCAGCTGATATGGATTTGCAGCTGGGCCCATTACTCTCAAAACCCTTGGGAGTCCCTGAGTCCCTCCTTCTCTTACTGTTTTGTCTGGCTTTGTTCTGTTTGCTTCCACTATTTGTAATAACTTGTATTATTAGAGCACTTTTGAGTTTACAATGCTTTCAAATACATTATCTCATCTGGCCTAAGGATTTGGCACTGTGGCTAGGCATAAGCAACCATCTGGGGATCTCTGATTTACAAGTCTATCATTAACTCATCAATAAATAGTCACTGAGCAGCTACTGTAGGTCAACCACTACACTGGGTTTGGGGTGACCTGTGGGAAGATATAGAAGAAAAAACAAAAACAAAAATGGTATTATGATAATATCAACTTCAACAAATTTTAAATTAAAGAACCCAAACAGCTATGGATACTCAAGTTTCAAAAAATACTAGTGTTTTCTGAAATGTTACCCCTATCTTCTGTCATTTCTCTACACAGAAACTGCATAGTTTTCTCCCTATATCTACTAATTTAGTGGCAGTCAAATGTAAGTCAGGGCACATGGACTTATGTCTGTAATTCCAGCACTTTGGGAGGTCAAGGCTGGTGGATCACCTGAGATCAGGAGTTCAAGACCAGCCTTGCCAACATTGTGAAACCCCATCTCTACTAAAAATACAAAAAAAAACAAATTGCCAGGTGTGGTGATGCACGCCTGTAGTCCCAGCTACTCGGGACACTGAGGCAGGAGAATCTCCTGAACACAGGAGTGGAGGCTAGAGTGAGCTGAGATTGCACCACTGCACTCCAGCCTGGCAGACAGAACAACACTGTGTCTCAAAAAAAAAAAAAAAAAAAGCAAATTAATCTTTCTAAAATCATTCAAATGAAATCTAGATCACCTAAATTGTACTTACAAAAAAAAGGAATCCACAGATCATTTGACCATAATACTTACTTTAATAATAGTTCTTCAGGAAACATGATAAATATGAAATGTATGGATTGAGTATTACTTGGGTTCACCAGCTTCAGAAATGTCTTTAGAATTAAATGCAGACCACGCATAGCTAATCCTCCAATTCTTCAGGAGAGATGACCTACATGGCTGAAAAAAAAATGCTTTCGGATATTAAAAATTAAAATTATTAAGAGTTATTTAGAAATATTAAATTATAAACTGTCAAAATTTTAAGTATTTCTATTGAAACATTTGCTGTTAAATTAGAAGTCTTAAGCTTGATATTTTGTGAAATTTTTAGTTCAGGCCACACATATAGCCCAGCAGAGCAGTAATATTTCATTCTGAACACACTTTATTCACAAGTCTTCAGACAAAGTTGGTTTCAAAATTATATAAGAGCTTTCAGCTAATCAATTTTCACTACAAACTTTATGAGAAGTTTGTCCAACACTGGCATTTAAATCAATAGTTACAAGTCAAAAAGAAATAACTGTTCTAGCATTTTATTCTAGAACCCAGCTAAAACACGACTCCACTTTTAGTTTATTTCAACCTCTATTATATTAAATTTCTTGACTAAGAGTATTTAACCCACAGTTTTCATAAATTGCCAACAAATAAAAAGAAAACAACAAAAACAAATGTCAAGGGACAATGTCAGGTGATATTAGAAAAATATCCCAGGAAATAGCAACTAGAACAGAGCCTAGTAGGTAATTCTCAGCTCCTCGGAGTATATTGGTTACTTATAATAACTAATTTGTAACCATTATTGAAGCATGCTTTTTATGCTGATGAGGGACATTATGTTTTTGCAGTGAACTTGGACCATTTGCACAGAAAAATATGCTTTCTTCCATCCCACACTAACGGCAGTTTCTCATTCATCCTGGGTTCCTCATCAAAGTGGGTTTTCTGAATTGGAGATGACGCCTCTGGTAGAAAGCCTGTGGGTCACACCTGAGTGCGCTCTTGTGGATGCTCTACTTATAAGAGTTGTAAATCCAGGCAGGTATTTTAACAACCTAAAAATATTTCAAATGGGCTTCCTACTGATACCTACACCCATACCTACACCCATACCTATCCCTAACCTATATGTAATTCTATACCTATATCTATAGTTATATCTATACCTATATCTACACCTCTACCTCTATCTTTACCTGTGCTACATCTATATCTGTATTTATACCTACACTTATCCCAAATACACCTGCACCTACACCTATACCTACACTTATGATGATGCTACACATATTCCTACACGTATACCTATATCTAACCCATACCTATACCTCCAACTGCACTTATGTCTATACCTACACCTATACATATA
>NW_016107500.1:2597998-2724457 GCF_001604975.1 Cebus imitator | reverse complement strand
TGTCTATACCTACACCTATACCTACACATGTATCTATACCTCCAACTACATTTATGTCTATACCTACACCTATACATATACCTCCAACTACACTTATGTTATACCTACACCTATACCTACACATATACCTATACCTCCAACTACACTTATGTCTATAACCATACCTACACCTATACATATACTTCTAACTACACTTATGTCTATACCTACACCTATACATGTGCCTCCAACTACACTTATGTCTATATCTATACCTGCACCTATGCATATACCTCCAACTATACTATGTCCATACCTATACCTACACCCATACATATACATCCAACCACACTGTCTATACCTACACCCATACATATATTTCCATCTATGTCTATACCTCCACATATACCTATATCTCTACCTACACCTATACCTCCAACTGTACTTATGTCTATACCTAGACCTAAACCTGTACATATACCTATATCTGTATCTACATCTATATGTAAACGTATTTTTATACCTATGCCTGCACCAATATGTATACCTGTACCTACACCTATACACATGCCTGTGTCTCTGCCGAAGCCGAGGTACACCTGTGTGTACTCCTACAAGTTTACCTGTCTATACTTACACCAATACCTGTACCTACACCTATGCTATACCTATACTAGTCCTATACCTACTCCTAGACCTATACCTACACCTACAATGACACTTCCACCTATTCCTATACTTACATCTACACCAGTACTGACACCTACATGTGTACCTACTCCTATGCCCATACCTCCAGCTATACATACATCTACACCTGTACCTAAATGTACACCTATATCTATACCTACACTTATCCTACCTGTTTTTATACTTTTATCTATACCTATTCATATGCTTATACCTACACCTATACCTATACTTATATCAATCCTATGCCTCCTCGTATACCTATACCTAGTATACCTACATCTACACCCATACCTACACCTGTACCTGTAAGCATGTTTATGCCCGTGTCTCTGCCTAAGCTGTGTATGCCCATGTGTACTCATACATCTGTGCTTACATCTATGCAGTACCTACACCTATAGGCATGCCTGTGCCTGTGTTTATGCCTGAGCCTGTCTATGTCTATGCCTACTCCTATACCTACAACTGTATTTCTCTCAACAGTTGTTTTGAGGATTAGACGAGAGGCGATTTCAAGTATATGACATCTAATATCTCACAGTCATTGCCTGAATGTTGGCCCCAAAATGATTTCCTTGGTAGACATAAAACTGGTGGATTTTCATATCTGGTAAGGGGTCATTGCTGGTCTTTGTGAAGAATGAGCCATCCAAAGGAAGTCTGCAGTGGCTGCCAGTAGCCACAAAATATCCAAATGCTGCAAACATCATTTATATCAGCTCTGATTTACTTAAGTGAATAATGTGAATCTGCAATGGAATACTCTTATTTACTTTTCTACCTGGCATTAAGTGGCCTGGCCTCACCCTTATCAGGAACAGGCCCCATTTACCCTCCCAGCCCATGGGTCAGCTTTAGTGGCCAGGGTAAAAAGCAACAAATTGGTATGAAAAAGGTGTATAGCCACAGGTCTGGAGTTTAAAAGGGGCATTTCAACCATGGCAGCTGGAGAACCCCACCAGGATGGCACGCAGGGTCAGAGTCCCAGCCCCTGGGCACGGGAAGGAGTGGAAGAGAGGTTCCTGGATGTGGGAGAAGTCACAGTCTCTGAGAGCAGGCCCGTGGATGTGTCCCTTGGGTGGATAATTAATACACTGCGGAAATTACAGTGGTCACATCTTCCCAGGAGCTTGCAGATCCACAGAGATGCTTCTGACAACTACTGTGTGCTGTAAGCTTGCCCAACTACATAGGGGCAAGCTTCTGCAGATACAAATATAAGAGGAAAATAGTCCAGCCTCTGAACACTTCGGCTCCTCCATGGAGAAATACAAAATGTTCCCATAATATCAGCTGTAGGAGAAGACCAGATAAATCTTCTTTCTTAACACCCAGAGATATTGCTTCATCTCAGGGTTAGGCAGATAAATTCATAGAAAAAGTGACATTTGAATTAGAACTTGAAATAAGGGAGACTTTCTTCAGGTAGATGCAGGTGAACAACACTCCTGGAGAGGCATAGTAGAGGCAAAGGTATGAAGGGCAGGGCTGGTCTGCAGGCACAGGACACTGACAACTGACGGAGAAGACAGGAAGGCTAGCTTAAAAGTTCCAAGGGGCCGTGTGCGTGGCTCACGCCTGTAATCCCAGCACTTTGGGAGGCTGAGGCAGGTGGATCACATGAGGTAAGCAGTTTGAGGCCGGCCTGGCCAACATGGTGAAATTCCATCTCTACTAAAAATACAAAAAATTATATAGGCATGGTTGTGAGCGCCTGTAATCCCAACTACTAGGGAGGCTGAGGCAGAAGATCACTTGAACTTGGGAGGTGGAGGTTGCAGAGAGCTGAGATCACGCCATTGCACTCCAACCTGAGATACAAGAGTGAAACGCTGTCTCAGGAAAAAAAAAAAAAAAAGCACCAAGGCAAGCTGGGGCACCTAGGGTTTAGACTACCCTAAATTTAGCCCCTCCCAGTATTGACACGCATTAGTAAATGTGCATGTTTTCTGATGAATTTCACTTTTATATGTTCTGAGGTATACTGACATGAAGTTACTCTCACAGCTACACTGTGCAGAGAACTTCAGAACTGCTTATTTAATTGCTCACAATTGCCGTTTTAAAATAAGCAAAGATATAGTCAAAAATTCTTAGAAATAAAGAAAAAAAGAGCTGCATATAACAAAACCTGTAAGATAACAAAGTGCAAGACGATGTTTGAGAAATTCTCCTGCTCTGTGCTGTAAGGAGGTTCACATGAATCTGTCTAATAATGCATTAACAAGAAGGGTTATTTTCTTTAGAAAATCTCTTATTTCTGCACTCAGGTCCCTGGATCTCCAGTTGTATCCCCATTATGTACCCCTTGTTTAAATGTGTCTATTAAAATGCGCTCAACTCCGCTGCCTTCTATTGTTTTACACATTTGCTCAAATGACTTTTGAATGAAGAGCACATTTCTGATATTTATTAAGGATATTTCCATCTTCTTACATTTCCTTGGCTTAGGCCTATTCCATACTACTACGTTTGGTTCATGATTTAATTATGTTCCCTCAATACCAATAAAAGATATCCATCTAACTGGAGTCTCCTTCAGGATATTTCCTTGACATTTTAAGAGAGTACAGCTTTCATCCCCAGTAATGAACATGCTCTCAGATGCACTGCAACACATTTCCCTTAGCAGAACAGCAAAGGCCCAATTTTCCTTCTGCCTTCAGCTCTATAGGCAGAGGAGTGTCTACAGCAAAGGCATGGAAACACGACCTGTGGCACTCCTCACACAAGCACTCACCCCCTCACCTCACCCCACCCAGCTAAGATATTTCACTCTATGCCCTCAGCCCTTGCGTCTGAGAGCCACCAATTTGTTCTTGTCCACCTGAAAATGAAGTGCTCACTGTTGTTTTCTTTGAATGCTTCTCTGTGAGGCTTAAAGATCAATCGCCCCAGGATGTGTAGACTGTCATCCACACCATTGAAACTGAAAATGCAAACAAGAAATGCACATCTTAGGAATAACATAAAAAGTGGTAAGCAGATTAATGAATGGATGTATGGATGACTGAATGATACAGTCAAGTAACTGCAGAGACTTGGGCCAAGGCCACACTTTGAAATTCTAAATAGATGAGAACACCAACAAATCATTCAGCTATTTGTTCTGGCTAATCATTTCCCCTTCTGAAAAAGGGTAAACACAGACTGAGAATTCTGATGTGGTTTGCAAGTTTATCCCTCAGAGGTAAAATGTGGGATGGTGACTATGTTTATTATCTCTAATTACTACATTGTGCCATGTTTAACAAAACAGAGTGTTATCACTTCATGCTTTTCAAAATGTTTCACAACTGTTATCTCACTTTATTAAAAAAAAAAAAGGGAGAGAAGAGAGAGAGAATGAGTTCTGTGTCTTCAATTAATCTTCAAATTTTCATTGTTACATTTTCCTTTATTGTATTTTTTTGCTTTATCCAAAAAAAAAAAAAAATTGGTGTTCCTTTCTTGTGGAAGCAATTAAAAAAATCACCAATTACAATATAAAGTTCCTCTGTTAATTGTCCATAGACATTTTCATCAGGTTTTCGGAACCCATGCTATCCTAATTCAGAAGCTGGACGTGGGACAAGCATTACTTCAACCTCCAGAGCACTGCCATAGGAAACAAATAGAAGCAAAGGGGAAAAGCCGTAGTGAAACCAAAGTCTCCTCATTAAAACATGACAGAGAGCTCGTTATACCCACATTTGCCGCGGCCACTCGTTTTACTGCAGTGGCAGCAGACAAGAAGCTGTGTTGTTGGATGGTCTCTGATTAAAGAACCCACAGGCACAGACTAGGAACAAGTCTCAGACATCTGTCCTTTACTCCAAGTTAAATCCTCTTCTGAGCAGAAGTGTGTGTGTGTGTGTGTGTGTGTGTGTGTGTGTGTGCGCGCGCGCGCACGCGCAAAATCTGGTAAGAACCTTGAGCACTGGGCCTACTCCAACCATAGGAGGAGGAAAACTTAAAGTTGGAAGGATCTGGAAGATCATCTGGTGAAATCCTCTTCCATCCCATGCATGAATCACACTACAGTGTCTGACACAGGCCACTCCAACCTTTGCTTGAATCTACCTCATGACGAGTGGCTCATCACCTGAAGGGATGGTGTGTAGATGCACAGTTCTTAGAGCAAAGTCTGATTCTGTTGATATGCACCTACTTGTGTCCCTCATAGACTTATTCAAGTCCTGTCCATGGAGATCACCTGTATCCAGGGTTCCTCTTAGGTGATCTCCAGTCCATCCTCACATCCTCCACTGGGTGCTTTCTCTGAGGGAATGCAGAAGACAGAAGCCACACTGCTCAAGATGTGAGTAGCCACCCCTGCCCAGCACTGACAGACACTGTCTCATATCCCACTAACCCATTAATGCTTCCATAAATGCACGCTCAGGTTTCCTGAGCTTCAGCCTAGAAAAAGCATGTGATACAGTTTGAGTATCTGCCCCCACCCAAATCTCATGTTGAGCTGTAATCTCAAGCTGGAGGTGGGGACAGGTGAGAGGTGATTAGATCCTGAGAGTGGATCCCTCATGGTGTGGTGCTGTCTTCATTAGACTGAGTGAGTTCCTGCCAGATCTGGTCATTTAAAAGTATGTGGCACTCCACCTCCACACTCTGTCTCTTATTCCTGTCTTTGCCATGTGACATGCTGCTTCCCCTTTGTCTTCCACCATCATTGTAAGCTTTCTGAGACCTCCCTAGAAGCTGTACAGATGCCAGCATGGGGCTTCCTGTAAAGGCTGCAAAACTGTGAGCCAATTAAACCTTTTTTGTTTATGAATTACCCAGTCTCAGGTATTTCTTTATAGCAATGCAAGAATGGACTAATACAGTATGGTATACTGATTGGCAATTGTGTGAACAACTACACATAAATACCTAGAAACTCCCAACTTTACATGACTCATTTAAATCGCATCCTATTTGGTTGCAGTTCTCTTCTTTTTTTGAATTATTCTGAAGAGAGTTCTGTCAGATGACAGAACTGACAGAGCGATCACTTTGAGTTTGTGTCATGTGCAAATCTTTTTAATTTTTAATTATAGCTTCTATTTTAAATTCAAGGGTACATGTGCAG
Source organism: Cebus imitator (assembly GCF_001604975.1). Lineage (NCBI taxonomy): Eukaryota > Metazoa > Chordata > Mammalia > Primates > Cebidae > Cebus > Cebus imitator. The sequence goes on along the minus strand of NW_016107500.1, from coordinate 2,718,714 downwards.
GTTTGTGATATAGGTAACCTGCATGTTACAGGGGTCTGGTGTACAGATTATTGTATCACTCAGGCAATAAATATAATACCTAACAGGTATTGTTTTAATTCTCTCCCTCCTCCCAACCTCCAGTAGGCCCAGTGTCTGTTGTTTCTCTCTTTGTGTCCATTGGTTCTTTTTGTTTAGCTCCCACTTATAAGTGAGAATATGAAGTATTTGGTTTTCTCTTCCTGCATTAGTTTGCTTAGGATATGGCCTCTAACTTTGTCCATGTTTTTGCAAAGACATGACCTCATATGTTTTTATCACTGTGTAGTTTCCATGGTGTATATGCACCACATTTTCTTTAACCCATCTATTGTTGTTGAGTGTTTAGGTTGATTTCATGTCTTTGCTATTGTAAATAATGCTGCAATGAACATCTGCATAAATGTATCTATATGGTAGAGTAATTTACATTCTTTTGGATATATACCCAATAATGCAATTGCTGGGTCAAATGATAGTTCTGTTTCAAGTTCTTCAAGGGATCATGACACGGCTTTCCACAAGGGCTGAACTAATTTACAGTTCCACCAGCAGTATATATGTGTTCTCTTTTCTCCACAATCTCATCAACATCTCTTATTTTTTGACTTTTTATAATGGTCATTCTGACTGATGTGAGATGGTGTTTCATTGTGATTTTGATTTGTATTTCTCTAATAATTAGTCATGCTGAACATTTTTTCATATGCTTCTTGGTTAAATACATCTCTTCTTTTGAAAAGTAACTGTTCATGTCTTTTGCCCACCTTTTAATGGGGTTGTTTGTTTCTTGTAAATTTGTTTAAGTTCCTTATAGATGCTACATATCAGACCTTCGTCAGATACACAGTTTGCAAATACTCTCTCCCATTCTGTAGGTTTTCTGTTTACTCTGTTGATAGTTTCTTTTGCTGTGCAGAAGCTCTTTGGTTTTATCAAGTCTGATTTGTCAAATTTTGTTTTTGTTGCAATTGCTTTTGGACTCTTCATCATTAAGATTTTGCCAGGTCCTATATCCAGAATGGTATTTCCTAGGTTATCATCCAGGATTTTTATAGTTTTAGGTTTTACATTCAACTCTTTAATCCATCTTGAGTTGGATTTTTGCATATAGTGTAAGGATGGGGTCCAGTTTTAGGTTTCTGTATATGGCTGCATGTACAGATCTTATAAGCATGCCTTTTGTGCTGATCACCCAAACCATTGAATATAAGTTAACGCATGGAAAGAGCAAGACACAACTGCATACCATTAAGGGTTTCCTCTTGATTGACCTCAATTAATTAGTAGCAGTCTTTGAACAGGTTGTTAAAGCAGTTCTGATCTGTTGAACTGTGGCTTCATCAAGTACACAGGAATATCAAAAGGACAGCTACCTGACAGGTGAAGTAGGGAGCCGGAAGCTCACCAGGCTGTTTGACACACCAATTGAGAGAGCTCCTTAAACCCAAGCGTCAGTCTTCATTAATCTTTATTGTAATTAGCACCCAGCAAAGAAAGTTGAATAAATACAAAGAGAAAACATGTTGCTTGATGGGAAACTAACTGGGCTGGACCTGGAGATCACTGCTCCTTTTCAATTGTCCGTCTGCCTGTTAACAATTCCTTCTGAGTTGTTGTTAGTGATCAATGTTGAACTGACTGGCCCAGCATCTCTGGAATTCATTCTTTTGCCAGTTTTGAAATTGGAAAAATATTAGCCTTTCCCATTCATCTGGTCCCTCTCTCACAATTCAACATTTTCTCATGGAAAAATAACTCCTCTCTCATATATACGAATACTCGAAGGCCCTGTGTTGTGACTCTGGTGGGCCTGAAGTGATGAAGCTTCCTGGAACATCTGATCTCTTTCTTTCTTGCTTGCTGCCCCCACCCCTGGAGGGGAGCAGACCACTCTTATTGACACATCTCTGCTGTCAGCCTGAATGTTGTCTTCTGGTTGGAGATGATGAGAACACCATGGTCATCTAGAGGTGCTGCCCTCACTTTGTCCTCTCTGAACATAATACATTTTCCCAAGTGTGGGCCTGTCCTTTTCTTTCTCTACTTGCTTTGCATGTATCAAGTAGTTCCATCTGATGGCTGATAATAAAGTGGTGGATTTCTCAGAAATTGAAAAATGGAAAGAAGCTTAGGGTGTTGCCTTACTCACTTTAATTTTCTGGAGAATGAAAGTAAAGTAATAAGTACTAAAGCATTCAGTGGTATGGGCTGTCAGTAATTTGTAAAAAAATGAAAGAACCTGAAACAGAGATGATGAGTATATAAATTACATGTTCAAAATTTGAACTTATAAAAGAATCTAGCAGGAATTAAAGGCAAAATTTGTGAGAGTTAAATATTCTATTTGTTCTCATGGATTTCATTAACTATAGAAAATAGCAAACTAATTTAAATATTAATTACAATGATCATTATTAATTAAATTATAAGTAATAGTTATTTGAAAGTTTTGCTAAAATGTTATTTAAAAAGTGTCAAAATACACAAGATAAACAATATGCACATTTTCTTTCTGTCTGTGGACAGGCATCTCTCAGAGGGACCTAAGCTGGGATAATTCTCTGTGCCAGCTATTTTTCCAAGATCCTGACTTCTTTGGAATATCTACTGGTAATTGGTTCCTATTCTTCTGGCAAGCCACCTGTAAGCTAAGGCAGAAGCTAAGAAGGAGTAAGATGGGTGGAGTTGATATGTTTCTAGCATTACTTCACAATACTGTAATGCAAGCTCTTAGCTCCTGAGTCCGCACATTTTTCCACAGGGTGTGTGGTTGATTTCTTAAGGCTATTCAGGTCAAGCAGTATGAGTCTTTAATTTATTTAATATTTGAAGAGATTTGTTCAGAGAAATGTTGAATTTGGGATATGTATCTATAATTTAAACCAATAATATAAGTCAATTTAAAGTCAGCAACTCTAGCATAAGACTTTTGGTTAAGAGAAGTATTGGTGCCTATACGTGAATACTAATTTTGCCTCTATTGTACCAATGTCACTTAATTGAACCCAAATGAGCCTAAACCCAAGGCATGTATTTTATTTCACTTCAAAATTTGAAATTGAGTTACATAAAAAACAATTGGCCTTGTTTTTTAATGCCTTGGTGCTCCTCTACATCTATGCTATTTGTTAAGGTTGGGCTACAAGGAAATTCTGTTGGAGAGAAGCAGTGTGGTACCATGCCCTGGCAGCTGCTGGATGGTGGTGTGGACTGTCCCCACCAGGCCTTGCTGCTGATGCTATCAAAATCCAGTGGGAGGGGTGGTCTAGTTCGCTGCTTCTCCACATGTAATCCCAGACCAGTGGCATCAGCATCACCTGGAAACTTGAAGACACCCCAGGACCCCTGAGTCAGAAACTCTGGGAATGGGACACAGCAATGTCATCTTAAGAAGCTCTCCAGGTGGTTTTACTCTATGCTGAAGTTCAGAAATCACTGATCTAGGTCGCACTCCCTAGAGATTAAACATTTTGCTGGAAGCAGCTTAATTCAAGATCAACACAGAACACATGCCTGCGGAGCACTGTAAGAAAAACAGAAATGGTGGAATCTGGTTTTTATATATGCCAAAGATAGGACCAAGTCCAACAACTTCAATATTCCTTCAGGCCAGAAAATAATGTCTTACAAATCATAGTTCTGGTTAGGAAAGAACTAAGCACAACACTGCAGGAGTGACGATATCGTTCAGCACTTTGTGGCCTCGGGGGATCCTCTAGCAGACACAGCTTCAGATGCTTTTCAAGGTTATCTGTGTTATTAAGAGTCTGCTGAACTAGCTATGTCTTTTATTTTATGTATTGCAATTGGTGAATCAAGGCATTTTTTAAGCTTACCTGAATTATCATCAAAGTCTGCTGATCTTCTAACAGAGTATTTTATTTATCCCTCGTTTTCAAATCATTGATTAACAACTGGCTATAACTAACATTCCATCCAAACATTTGAAATGAATGAGTCTAACATTCCATCCAAACACGTGAAATAAATGAGTCCGCAGCAGGACAATACAACCAGAAGGAGAACTCCAGTCAGGTGCATGTTGGCTCAAGCACAGCCAGGTAATGAATCAGGCAATGAGAGAAGCTGCCTTTGTCATGTGCTCACCCTTCCCATGCCTGTATTCACATTCATGCAGAAGTTTCTAATGGTAAATTTGTATGTCCACAGACAAAAAGGACAAATAAAGGCAGACATGTCTATCTAAACATTTAGCAGCTTTAATTGGCACTTAAAATAAGTCAGACATGCCACTTTATCTGATGGCTATTCTATGTGCTGGAGAGTTCATCTATATAGGCTCCAAGATACCATTTTCCTTCTACCATCAAGAATTTATTAGAGATATTTTGTAATATAACACTAAAGATTACTCAGAGTCATGCGCTCCCTTCCATATGCCTGGGTGTTTGAGAAATGGACATGCAGAGAGTAAATGGAAAGTCCATGCTGGAAAGACTCAGGACATGCAAAGCCCACCCTCATGATTTTGTCCAAAATAACCATCCTGGTTCAAAGCAGATGGTGACAGACAAACAGTTTGTACTAGAGGATCCCCAAGAACATAAACTGCTGAATGACCTCGTCACCACTGCAGTGCTGTGCTTAGTTCTTCCCTACCCAGAACTAGAATTTGTAAGATGTTACTTTCAGGCTTTGAAGGAATATTGAAGCTGTTGGACTTTGTCCTATCTTTGGTATATATAAAATCAAGATGATTCCACAGTTTCTATTTTTCTTATAGCATTTTGCATGTATATGTTTTTCATTGACCTTGAATTAAGCCACTTCCAGTTCCATTTAAGTTGCTTGCCAGTTCAAGACCTGAGCTTCAGCTTCTTTCAGAAAAGGTTACTGAGGACATAGTGCTAATGCTAATACTGTGGTTCTGGCATCAACAATAGCAAAATCCCTCATATTGCCCCAGCTGGGGGAGGATCTCTTGTAATGCTTCCACAGTGCCCTGTACCGCTTGTCCACCACATTTGTGATACCGTCATCGAGTACCTATGTTTTAACATGTCTTTTCCACCAGCATGCAAGTTTCAGGAGGGCAAACAACAAATATTTTATATTCTGAACTCGATTTTCCATATCTACTAGCACATCTAGCCTAGCATATTGTAGGTACTCAATACATTTTTGTATAATTAATAAACAAATAGGCCAGGCGTGGTGGCTTACACCTGTAATCCCAGCACTTTGGGAGGCCAAGGCAGGCGGATCTCGAGGTCAAGAGATCGAGACCATCCCAGCCAACATCTCTACTAAAAATACAAAAATTAGCTGGACGTGGTGGCACGTGCCTGTAGTTCCAACTACTCGGGAGACTGAGGCGGAAGAATTGCTTGAACCCAGGAGGCAGAGGTTGCAGTGAGCCGAGATTGCGCCACTGCACTCCAACCTGGTGACAGAGCAAGAATCCATCTCAAAAAAAAAAATCTCAAAAAAAAAAAAAAAAAACATAATGTACACATATACATATAATATATACATTATTGATATTACACCACATATCACACGGTAGTTTTTCACATTCATTTTCCTTCCTGGACGTCTTGCTGGGCTGAATAGAATTCATTCTTCAGCCTGCATCTAGTGCAATGCCTGTTATCTAGGAGGTATCAAATTGTTTTATTACTAAGGGATAAATCTTGAGATCCAGGAGTGAGTAAATATGACCTTAATTCTCCTTCTCACTGCTGACCAGGGACTGTTAAATTAACCATTCCATGTCCCTGTGTTCTCATTCATTATACAGATATAATCATATGTATTTTAATTTTCCTAAGACGTTCTAAGGGTATAAGGGAAAAAAATGATGGGACAACACAGTCAGCCTTGAAAGCAAAGGCATTATGTGATTCTATAAAAACAATAAAGCTATTATTTCTGGTCTACTTTTTTCCTTTTGAAATATCTATGCTATTCTAGTAATTGAGGCAGAATCTGAATAAAATGATCTTCCCACTTTACTGATATTCTCTAAGTAGCATTTTCCTTCTTAGCACATGACTGAAAATCATCCAATAAAAGGCAGAGATCTGCTGTATAGACCTATCCTGCTTCAATTACCTCTGCAGATGTTTCAATACTACTTAGAGACCCCCAAACCCAGAGGATTTGTCTTAAGTCACCCATGATTCCTTTTGCAGCCAAAACTAGAATCAGTCCTCCTAGAAGCCCCAAAAGGAGGTGACTGAAGGGTCATAAGAAATGCAGCATGTGATTATTAATTTTATGGGACAACTTGGCTGGGCCATGAGATTAGACATTTCTGTGGGTAGGTCTGTGAGGGTTTTTCTGGATAAAGTTAATATTTGAATTGATGGAGTGAAGAAAGCAGACTGTGCTCCCCAGTGTGGGTGGGCCTCATCCAATTCATGGAGGGACTGAACAGAACAAAAGGGCTGAGTAAGAAAGAATTTACTAGATCCCAAGGTGGCCGAATAAGAGGCAGCTCCAGAAAGCAGCTCCCAGAGAGAGAGACGCAGGAGCCGAGCGGTCTCCATAATTCCAAAAGTGGTACCAGGTTCATTTTGTGGGTCTGGTTTGACAGTGGGTATAAACCAAATAGGGCAAGTTGAGGCAAGGTGGGGCACTGCTCCCCCCAGGAGATGTGTGCAACCAATTGGAGGACCAGGGGATCTCTCCTTCTGGGACTTTGGTTCAGATACAGCGCTCCACCCAAGCCCTCTACAACCCATAGAACAGGATATCTTCGCTGGGCTGAAAAGCCTCAGCGAGCTGCCTGAACAGGGCAGAACAGCAACTTCAGCCAGTGCTGGGGCTGTCAGCATAGATCTAGGTGGAAGCACTGGCTGATGAGAAAGCCAGAAAGCCGGCTGGATGGAGCCACCCACTCCCCTAAGATGAAGGGGAACTGAAAACAGGGAAACAGCCCCTATGGCAGGACAGGTCCCCCCATCCGCCACACAAAGCCAGCAGGCTAAAAAAACTCATTCCAGAGTTTTGCACCCAGAACATAAGTTAGAGAGCAACCAGGAACAATTGAGCTTGGAAGGGGGAGGGGAAGCCACCATTGCAGAAGCCGGACTAATTTTCCTGAGTAAAAAAAAGACATAGCAGCTCCACTGAATTTGCGGCAGCCCAGCCGTGCCCCTACAGGCAGACAAAAGAAAGGTTGCCTCCCAAAGCAGCTACCTGAGATCGAAACTATATGAATCCAAGGAGATGGGAAGAAACTAGCAAAAAGAAGAATGAAACCATCAAAAACCCGAACACCTCTCCCCCACCATGAGATCAGAACTCTTCATCAGCAAGGGAACAAAACTGAATGGAGAACGAATTTGACAAATTGACAGAAGCAGGCTTCAGAAGGTGGGTAGTAACAAACTTCTCTGAGTTAAAGGAACATGTTCTATCCCAATGCAAAGAAACTAAAAACCTTGGAAAAGGGTTACAAGAAATGCTAACTAGAATAACCAGCTTAGAGAAGAACATAAATGACTTGAAGAAGCTGAAAAACACAGCACAAGAACTTCATGAAGCATACAGAAGTTTCAATAGCCAAATAGATCAAGCAGAAGAAAGGATGTCAGAGATTGAAGATCAACTCAATGAAATAAAATGAGAAGGCAAAAAAAGAGAACAAAGAGTGAAAGGAAATGAACAAAGCCTTCAAGAAATATGGTATTATGTGAAAAGACCTAATCTACACTTGATCCGTGTACCAGAAGATGACAGGGAGAATGAATCCAAGCTGAAAAAGACTCTTCAGGATATTTTTCAGGGGAACTTCCCCAACCTAGCAAGGTAGGCCAACATTCAAATACAGGAAATACAGAGAACACCACATGATACTCCTCTAGAAGAGCAACCCCAAGGCGCATAATCATCAAATTCACAAGGGTTGAAACAAAGGAAAAAATGCTAAGGGCAGCCAGAGAGAAAGGTTGGGCCACCCACAAAGGGAAGCACATCAGACTCACAGTGGATCTCTCGGTAGAAATCCTACAAGCCAGAAGAGAGTGGGGGCCAATATTCAACATCCTTAAAGAAAAGAACTTTCAACCCAGAATTCCATATCCAGCCAAACAAAGCTTCATAATTGATGGAGAAATAAAATCCTTTAGGGACAAGCAATTGCTGAGAGATTTTGTCACTACCAGACCTGCCCTACAAGAGCTCCTGAAGGAAGCACTAAACACAGAAAGGAAAAACCAGTACCAGCCACTGCAAAAAAGAACCAAATGGTAAAGGCCAATAACACAATGAAGAAATTATGCCAACCAAAGGGCAAAACAATCAACCAATAATAAAATGCAGGATCAAATTCACACATAACAATATTAACATTAAATGTAAACCGACTAAATGCCCCAATCAAAAGACACAGACTAGCAAATTGGATAAAAAGCCAAGAACCATCAGTGTGCTGTATTCAGGAGACTCATCTCACAGGCAAAGACACACATAGACTCAAAATAAAGGAATGGAAGAAGATTTACCAAGCAAATGGAGAACAAAAAAAAAGCAGGGGTGGCAATCCTAGTCTCTGATAAAACGGACTTTAAACCATAAAAATCAAAAGAGACAAAGAAGGGCATTACATAATGGTAAAAGGATCAATACAACAAGAAGAGCTAACTCTTCTAAATACATATGCACCCAATACTGGAGCACCCAGATACAAAAGCAAGTCCTTAACGACCTGCAAAGAGACTTAGACTCCTGCACAATAATAGTGGGAGGCTTAAACACTCCACTGTCCATATTAGACAGATCAACAAGACAGAAAATCAACAAAGAAATTCAGGACTTGATCACAGATCTGGACCAAGCGAACTTAATGGTCATTTACAGAACTCTCAACCCCAAATCCACAGAATATACATTCTTCTCAGCACCACATCACACTTACTCTAAAATTGACCACATAATTGGAAGTAAACCACTTCTCAGCAATGCAAAAGAATAGAAATTATAACAAACAGTCTTTCAGACCACACTGCAATCAAATTAGAACTCAGGATTAAGAAACTAACTCAAAACTGCACAACTTCATGGAAAATGAAAAACTGCCTCCTGAATGTCAACTGGATAAACAATGAAATGAAGGAGAAATAAAGATGTTCTTCAAAATCAATGAGAATGAAGACACAATATACCGGAATCTCTGGGACACATTTAAAGCAGTGTCTAGAGGGAAATTCATAGCAATAAATGCCTACATGAGGAGCAAGGAAAGGTCTAAAACTGACACCCTGTCATCAAAATTGAAAGAGTTAGAGGAGCAAGATCAAACAAATTCAAAAGCCATCAGAAGTCAAGAAATAACTAAGATTAGAGAAGAACTGAAGGAGATAGAGACACCAAAAACCCTTCAAAAAATCAACAAATACTGGAGCTGGTTTTTTGAAAAGATCAACAAAATAGGTAGATTGCTAGCCAGACTAATAAAAAAGAAAAGAAAGAAGAATCAAATAGATGCAACAAAAAAACGATAAAGGGGACATCACCACCTATTCCACAGAAACACAAACTACCATCAAAGATTACAACAAACAACTCTAGGCACACAAACCAGCAAATCTGGAAGAAATGGATAAATTCCTGGACACTTGCACTCTCCCAAGGCTAGGCCAGGAAGAAGTTGAAATCCTGACTAGACCAATAACAAGGGCTGAAGTTGAGGCAGCAATTAATAGCCTAGCAACTAAAAAAAGCCCAGGTCCAGATAGGTTTATAGCCGAATTTTACCAGACGTTCAAAGAGGAGCTGGTACCATTCCTTCTGAAACTATTCCAAACAATATAAAAAGAGGGAATCCTTCCCAACTTATTTTATGAGACCAACATCATCCTAATACCAAAACTGGGCAGAGATGCAACAAAAAAAGAAAGCTTAAGGCCAATATCCATGATGAACATCAATGCAAAAATGTTCAATAAAATACTGGCAAACAGAATGAAACAGAACATCAAGAAGCTTATCCATCACGATCAAGTAGGCTTCATCCCGGGAATGCAAGGCTGGTTCAACATAGGCAAGTCTATAACTGTAATCCATCATATAAACAGAACCAAAGACAAAAACTACACAATTATCTCAAAAGACACAGAGAAGGCCTTCGACAAAATTCAAAGCCCTTTATGCTAAAACCTAGGTATTGATGGAACATATCATTAAACAATAAAAGCTATTTATGACAAACCCACAGCCAATATCATACTGAACGGGCAAAAACTGGAAGCATCCCCTTTGAAATCTGACCCAAGACAAGAATGTCCTCTCTCACTACTCCTATTCAATATAGTATTGGAAGTTCTAGCCACAGCAATCAGGCAAGAAAAAGAAATAAAGGGTATTCAATTAGGAAAAGAGGAAGCCAGATTGTCTCTGTTTGCAGAAGACATGATTGTATATTTAGAAGACCCCATCGTCTCAGCCCAAAATCTCCTGAAACTGATAAACAACTTCAGCAAAGTCTCAGGATATAAACTCAATGTGCAGAAATTACAAGCATTTCTATACACCAATAACAGACAAACAGAGAGCCAAATCAAAAGTGAACTCCCATTCACAATTGCTACAAAGATAATAAAATACCTAGGAATACAACTAACAAAGGATGTAAAGGACTCTTCAAGGAGAACCACAAACCACTGATCAATTAAATAAGAGAGGACAGAAGCAGATGGAAAAACATTCCATACTCATGGTTGGGAAGAATCAATATTGTGAAAATGGCCATATTGCCCAAAGTAATTTATGGATTCAATGTTATCCCCATAATGCTACAACCTTCTTCACAGAACTGGAAAAAACCACTTCAAACTTCATATGAAACCAAAAGAGAGCCTGGATAGCCAAGAAAATCCTAAGCAAAAAGAACAAAGCAGGAGGCAGCATGCTGCCTGACTTCGAACTATACTATAAGCCCACAGTAATCAAAACAGCATGGTACTGGTACCAAAAAGAGACACAGACCAATGGAACAGAACAGAGGCCTCAGAAGCAACACCACATATCTATAATCATCTGATATTTGACAAACCTGAGAAAAACAAGCAATGGGGAAAGGATTCCCTGTTTAATAAATGGTGTTGGGAAAACTGGCTAGCCATGTGCAGAAAGCAGAAACTGGAACACTTCCTGACACCTTACACTAAAATTAACTCCAGATGGATTAAAGGTCTAAACGTAAGACCTTACATCATAAAAACCCTAGAAAAAAACCTAGGCAAAACCATTCAGGACATAGGCATAGGCAAGGACTTCATGGTAAAACACCAAAAGCAATGGCAACAAAAGCCAAAATAGACAAATTGGATCTAATTAAACTCCAGAGCTTCTGTACAGCAAAGGAAACAATCATTAGAGCAAACTGGCAACCAACAGAATGGGAACAAAGTTTTGCAATCTACCCATCCAACAAAGGGCTAATATCCAGAATCTACAGAGAACTAAAACAGATTTACAAGAAAAAAAAGCAAACCCATTCAAAAGTGGGTGAAGGATATGAACAGACACTTTAAAAAAGAAGACAAATATGAGGTCAACAAACATGAAAAAATGCTCATCATCACTGGTCATTAGAGAAATGCAAATCAAAACCACATTGAGATACCATCTCACACCAGTTAGAATGGCAATCTTTAAAAAATCTGGAGACAACAGATGCTGGAGAGGATGTGGAGAACTAGGAACACTTTTACACTGTTGGTGGGAGTGCAAATTAGTGCAACGATTGTGGAAGACAGTGTGGCGATTCCTCAAGGACCTAGAAATAGAAATACCATTTGACCCAGCAACCCCATTGCTGGGTATATACCCAAAGAATTATAAATTGTTCTATTATAAAGACACAGGCACACATATGTTCATTGTATCACTGTTTACAATAGCAAGGACCTGGAAGCAACCCAAATAAATGTCCATCAATGATAGACTGAATCAAAAAAATGTGGCACGTATATACCATGGAATACTACACAGCCATAAAAAATGATTAGTTCATGACCTTCACAGGGACGTGGATGAAAGTGGAAATTATCATTCTCAGCAAACTGACACAAGAACAGGAAACCAAACACCTCATGTTATCACTCATAGGTGGGTGTCAAATAATTAGAACACGTGGACAAAGGGACAGGAGCACCACATACTGCGGTCAGTTGTGGGGGTCTAGGGGAGGGACAGTGGGGGCTGAAGGAGGGTGGGGAGAGATAATGAGGCGAGAAATATCAGATATAGGTGATGGGGGGGTGAAGGCAGAAACCACCTTTCCATTTATGTACCTATGCAACAAGACTGCATGATCTGCACATGTACCCCAGAATCTAAAGTACAACAAAAAAAATAATAAAATAAAATAAAATAAATAAATTTTTTAAAAAAGAAAAGAATGTACTGTTTTCCTGCCTGAATGCCTTTGAGCTGGGACACTGGTCTTGTCATGCCTTTGGACTCAGACCTGGAGTGAAATTTCTACCATCAGCCCTCCTGGGTCTGCACTTTGCTGGATACAGATCTTGGTACTTCTCAACATCTTTAATTAAATGAGTCAATTCCTTATAGTGATCTCTCTGTCTCTGTCTCTCTCTATCTCACACATACAGACACACACACACACACACACACACACACACACACACACTCACACATACATCCATCCTAAGTCTTCTGTTTCTCTGGGGAGTCCTGACTAATACACTGCATGCAGAAACTCATCATCACTGAAACCCTCATGGTGACAACTTCCCACCCTGGTGTCCAACTCCAGCAGTAAGGATCTTCCTACAGTGGCTATAAATTAATAAGAGTTAAAAGACCTATTGTAACCCATAACCTACCTGCCAGGCCACATATTCATGATGGAAAACATTCACTCTGTTAAGCATCTTCCTACCAAGGTGATGAAGACCAGGATGGCAGAGAAATGGTAACCATAGAGGCAGAAAGAGAGAATGTATTTTTTAAAATTCACATATTAAACAACGTAGGGTGAGTCCGAGGAAGGTTGAGGTGGAGAAATGTAAACCCATATAAGCCATTTAGAAAAGCAATGTGCTAGGCACCACTTTCTTGCCACTGCCTTGAACACATTCATGCACTTCACCTCTTCTTTCAGAAGCATTGCTGGAGTGTGATCGGCCCTCCAGTCCACAGCCTCTTCTGGGTTGGAATGGTGAGAACAGACACCAGCTCTAAAGCCAAGCTTGGAATCGGAATTACACAAATTCAAAGAACTAAGAACTTCAACATGATTTCTTCGTAACACTTTGGAATAGAAAATAAGTCACGTACAGATATTCTGTGCTCTGCAGTGGTGGCATCACAGAGGAGCTGCTCCTTTCCCCTTGGGAGGAGTCAGGCCATCCTCACCTCCAGTCTATGGCACTACTGAGCCTCTAGGCATCCATTCACAATTTCCATGCCCTGGTGGGTATTCTCCCACTTAGTACATGATAATTATAAATGAAGAGGTATGGAGAGTTGTGAAGCCAAAATGTAAGCATAGGAATATTGGTATAAAATGGAAGATTCAAATAAACAAAGTCCCTTTCTGTCTCAAGTAATTGTAGTTTTATTACTTTCTTCTTTTTGAGACAGGGTCTTGCTCTGTCACTAAGGCTGGAGTGCAATGACACAATTGCCCCCTCGACCTCCTGAGCTCAAGTGGTCCTCCTACGTCAGCCACCTGAGTAGCTGGGACTACAGATGCATGCCACCATGCTTGGCTTTTATTTTTATTTTTATTTATTTATTTATTTTTTAGAGACAGGGCCTTGCTATGTTTCCCAGGCTGCCCTTGAACTCAAGGCCTCAAGAGATCCTCCTATCTCAGCCTCCCAAAGTGATGGAATTACAAGTGTGAGCAACTGCACCTCATGTAACTATTAATACTTCCTTGATAGAAAGAAGTTAAAATGATAGCTCTTGCTAAGAAGAATGAAAGTTTCTGCAGCTATAAAATCTAACTCTAACAGCAAACTTCATGAGATAAAATCAGACTTCTCATGAATCTGAGAATGACAGTACCTGAAAGTCAGCCCTGAACTGTGACTCCACGTCAAATGTGTCAGTTCAGACCGTGATGTGCCACCAGATTGTTTGGCGCTGGGGGTGTTCATTCCAGTTTCCACACAAGCACCATAAAATGACAATAATAATAATAAACATCATGTATTGTAAAGCTGACAGTGGCGCTTGGCCTGGGATCAGAATAATACTGATGGGTGTCCCAACTGTGTGAAGAGAACCTCAGGGCACAGCTGGACAAAGCATACAAGTCAAGAGAAAGCTGGGCTGCTCTGCAGTCCAGAGCATGGGGAGCCTGGGAGGAAGTCTGGGGATGAGGAAGGGCAGAAAAACAGAGACGTGGCCGATTAGAGGGATCTCCTCAGAGGCTGCTGGAATGAGGGGTGGCAAAAGACCAGCAGCCGTGGCAAGCTAAGTGAGAAGGGGTAAATATCCCATGGAAGTCACTTGGCATGGTAATGGCAGAAGATCTCTGAACAAAACAATGTTTAGTGATCATTCTTAAGAAGTTTTGTGTATTGTCCTAGATATTGAACATTGCTGCTTCTCCCAAAGCATTCCTGCTAACAAATGTCTTACATATGGACTGTCTGAGGGTATTGAGATCAAAGAGAATTACTTTTTTGGGGGGGACTGTGTGAGGAGTAAAGAAGGGACAAGGTGCCTTGAGAAATACAGAAGGGAGATGAAAAGGAAGGAGGCCTGAGTTTCTCAAACCCTGCACATTCCCCAGAAATGACTATTTTCAAAACCGGCCCTTGAGTAGTTCTTGGGAAGTAAACACTGGGCCTTGGTGTGTTCTGCCTGGAAAAAGTGTTTTTGTGCGGCTGAGGCCTTGGGCTGCATGGCACCGGTTGAATAGCTTGTTAATGCTAGCAATGTGATGCATACTGAATGACTAATTTTGCTCTGGGGAACTGGAATCTGAGTATCTGAAGTCAGTCATATAAATGCTTCAGGTCTCCAAGACAGGCTCCTGATAAGAACCCTGGACACAAAGGCTCGGGTGAGCTTCCTAGACACCAACGCTCAGGCGAACTTTCTGGAAACCAATGCTCAGGTGAGCATCCTGGACTCCAAGGTCCAGGTGAGCTTCCTGGACACCCAGGCTCAGGTGAGCTTCTGTGCTTGGCAGCACTCTACAGATGCTGTTGCACATTGTTGTTGGGAGAATTAAGCATGTCCATGGGACTCCACTGTAAGAGGATGCCTGAAAGCTTTATTCCTTTGCTGGAACAATCCCTATTCCTTTGCTGTAATAAGCTGTAACGGTGAGTATAATAGCTTTTCTGAGTCCTGTACGTTGTTCCAGTGGATTATAGAAGCTGAGGATGGTCTTGGGACCCCTCCAGCTCAGAGAGCGAGAAGTCAACAGCTTCAGGATAATACCTTAAGGAAAAGATGGAAAGGCAGATTCCTGCAACTCCTATGGGGTAACTGTAAAGAGAAATGATTTCCACTGTCTGGAAGTTTAAGTCCTTTTTTCTAAAACAAAAGATGAACAATCTTATACAAAAGATAATAGGAGAAGAAATAATTGTATGTGTTCTTTCTTCCTTTCCTGGCCTACATTTTTCTTCATTTATGAACTTTAAGTGTTATTTTATCCTGTTATATTGAAAGCATTGTTGTTAGCTGTGTAAGTTATTTTTGTAAAACTGTTGGGGGTGCAATCATCAGTCAATTTTTCATATTAATATCTTGCCCATTGCCCATTTCATCCAAGTCAGGTAAATATGATCTAAGAATATGTAACTCAACTTTGCCATAAATGCTCACCACCACAGCGTGGTTCCAAACATCCAGAAAAATCCCACTGTCATAGAAAGACAGCAGCATCAGCTCTCTTTGGTATCTTAGTTTTCTTTCCAGCTTAAAAGTGAATTGGGTTTACTACGCACATGGGTCGATTTACCTGCTTCGTATTCCCTGACGATTGCATCTTCTGTAGTCACACGGAACTGTTGTGCTTAGTCTCTTCACATCTAAATAAGGGCAGATGTGCGGATTTTGTAGTGGGCTGCACTGACCAACCCACTGCAGATTGAAAGAACTCCTCTGTGGATCCATGGCCTCTCTTTGACTGACAGAAAAATATAAAACAAATGTACAACCAACAGTTCTTAAGAGGCTTTTTTTTCCATTTATAGCATATTTGTAATATGTCTGTGCTTTATGAGTCATTCCTTTGAAGTCATCCTGGTGCTTTGTTTTGTTGTGTTTTTTATAAATTGATGACTATAAGCTAGTATTTATATTATTTAACGGATCTATTTTGTATGTGTCTATTTGCTTTGTTGTTGAGCACACTGTTTAGTCTGAGAATTCACAAGCACAAACTGTTACACTGGGATAAAAGTTCCTTACAACCTGGCCTGGGGTTGGGAAGTGCCTCGTAATGCCTGACTCATTAATGCAGTCTATAAATGATTGTCAAGAGTTTTACAGATGGTGCATATTTTTACCAGCCTCCCCTTTCTAGATACGCTAATTAATGTGAACTTGTTATTTTCTGCCAGCTAAGCACACAGCCTTAGTTGGTTCCAGGTGAGAAAGTAGTTGGTGATTCAGTGGGGCCTCACTGTAGATCAAAGGCAGATACTCTACTGGGAAAATATGTGTCGTTTGCAAAAGTTCCAGAAAATCAAGGCAATTCTCACAGAAACAGAGAATTGTTTACAAATACATTCCAGAAATATATGAGCGAGGCTGGACTTTTTTTAATGTTTTTTTTCAGTAGAATACTTTTAAAACTTCAGAGGGCCTCTCAGACATCTATCCAGCTTTGCCAAGTCAAATATCAGGGTTTCCATGCAACCCTACAGTAAAATTTAAATTTGGTCTCCTTTTGCTCTGTCTCCTTTAATTGCAAGAATAAAATTACTCAAGAGTAAGTTATGCAAATTGGTGACAGTTACTTTGTCAGGAACTATACCCTACATTCTCTTACAGTAGATATTTATTGAATTTGGTTGATTTAGCAATGACTTCGTGGTTGAAAGAGACCCTAAATGTCATCCAGCCCACATTTCTGAACATATAACTAAAGAAACCAGAACAAAAGCTGACTGAGGCTTTTCCACAAGAGCATGCTGTTTGTGAGAATGACATATGAGAGCATGCTGTTTGTGAGAATGACATATGAGAGCATGCTGTTTGTGAGAATGACATATGAGAGTATGCTGTTTGTGAGGTTCAAGTTAGAACCTCATTCTCACAATGAGAATGTCAGGTGCATCAGGCTGGTTACCTGTTCACTGATCTTGCCATTTTCTTCCCGAGCACACAGTGACACAACATTTTATGGGACCCTGGTAGTGAGATGTAACCTGTAAGGTACATTGATATGCTTTGGTCAGAAATAGGCTGAGGCGAACATCCAGGCCAGAGTGACTCAGCGCGTTTAGGGTGCAGGTGCATACTCCACTTGTTATATAACTAGTTTATGTAAGCCCATCTGTAGCTCAGAGCCTCTATTGTCTGAAAAAGGTATAACTGCCCTGCTAACACTGTACGGGCCTGGCTTGCATGCACCCAGGGAGAGAGTAATGCTACTGATCCCTGTAAGGGAGATCCAGTTGCCTTGAAGGCAGGCAAGGTGGGGAGCCAGGAACTGGTTTCTGTCTGGAGAGAAAAAGAGTCAAGCTGCTGAACCTGGAGGCAAGAAAGAGCCAGCCGTGCAGCTGTGTGTGCGAGTGGCTGGAGCAAGGAGCCAAGACAGAGCAGACAGTGAGAGAAAGCTGCTGATGAGGGCGCCGCTGCCAAGAGAGCTGCTGAATAAAACCATATTCACCTGCCTACAGGCCCCTGCATTTCCTTTCGGCTATGTGCCCATTCACCCACTCCGCCTTGGATCTCAGCTGGGGCTAAACCTGACCCTGAGCATGATATTTGGCATAGTTGTGGACCTAACAGACCACATAATTGACTGAGCTCAAACCAATGGATGTCAACATAGGTAATAAATAGTTCTCTATGTTCTTCAAAGACTCACCCACAAGACCTCTCTGGCCAAGACCTCATGTTCTTCCTTCATCTGCTGACTTAATGCAGGCAAGCATGCCGCCTTGGAAGTCATGAGCTGTTATAAGACAAGAGGGGCACATATCTCCAAATCACTGCATGGGGAAAAGCTATCCACGCACCAGGAACATTTTATGGATTTTACATGAGAGAACAAGAAATAAACATCTACACAAAAATAACCTGCAACCTATAAATCCAAAAGACAACAACTACAATAAACAGAGTATAATCAATGAGCTGCACTGAAAAAGAAAAACATTACCTGTGGATGGCAAGACTTTCCAGAAACAAACCAAGTCACAGGGGCACATTAAATTCTAAAAGAAAAGTGAGGGACATCTTGTGTATGCCACAGATGACAGTGGTTCAAGTCGTTGCTTATGTTAGATTTCACCAAATGCTCATAAACCACTTTCTTAATTTCTAATGCATTGGTGTTGCTGTTTTTACTAAGGCATCATAAGATGATCATCAACATGCAATTTAACAGGAAGTTAGAAAAATTGGATGTTAGATAAATACTTCATTTTCTGCAGTGGATTGTGCTGTGCTTAATATTTTATACAGAGAATACAGTTTAATTTTGATGTATAAGTTTATTGATTTTTGACTGAGTGCCCACATTACACTTTCTCATATTCCTGCTCTCTACACTCTAAAGTAAAATAATAGCTTTCATCTGATCTACTCCAAATGCACCTCTTCCCACACACTATTGAACATACGTAGCTGATGAAAGACATGTGGTTACTTCAAATATTGAAACGCGTACATAGTTTATTTTCAGTGCATTCTTTTTTGATGTCTTTAACCTGTCAATACTTTAAGAAAACAGAAATATCAAAATAGTTAAATTTCCTTTTGCATAATATGCACATTCACAGTATGTATGTATACAAACCACACACACACACACACACACACACACACACACACACACACACACTATATTTGCATATACATGCATAGTCAGCAGTTAGCTTCCAAGTGGGATTATGCCATAAAACTTTAAGTTCACAATCTGCATTAGACAGTATATCAAAGGCTGGACTTTGGCTCTCAGCTGATTTTGATAGTCTGCAAAAGAGTAGAGTTCATTGCTATAGGGGCAGGTGGTGATTTGTGAAAGGAGATTTGATCTAAGGAATGCCTTACTCAATTTCTCCAGGAAACCTAAGGACTTATTTACAACCATATCTTGCCTTAAAATGGTCTTAGCATATGAACCTGTACAGTTTATGGTATAATTTATCCAAAGTCTAAGTCTTGACATGCTTGAATGGTGGACAGACTCAACAACCAGGTTAATCCTGGAGCCAGTTTGCACCGTATAGCACCTCTATAATCAGGTATGTTCTTAGCAGTGTTAGTTCACTAAACAGAGTCACAGTTTATGGATGGCCTTAAATTTGGGTTGATCCTTGCAGCTATCACTGAAACAACAAGAAGTGTTCAAACTCATTCATTGAGCTTTCCTTCTGCTTCACTGTCTCTTTTTATTAGTTTTATCTTTTTATTAGTTCCTTTTTTGCAACCCTAGAGCTTACTCTTTGAACCTCTTTTTCTGTCTGTAATCACTCTATTGATAACTCATCAAGGCTCATAGTCTAAAATTTGCTTGTATACAGATTACTACCATAGTTTATTCCTCAGCCTGGTACTTTTTTCCTACAATATAGATTCCTACATAGCAAATAGTTATTCACCACTAGATGTATTTAAACATCTCAATCTTTAAAGGGACCTAAGATTAGTTCTTTATGTATTTCCCCAAATCTGCTCCTTCCTTGTCCTTCCCCATTTTTGTAAATAATAACTCCAATCTTTCACTTAATTAAACCAAAGAAAGGTGAATTCCCCCGACTCCTTTCTTGTCATACTCCATGAGATATGGGACAGCAGTTCCTGGTCGATCTAGCATCAGCATACACCTTGAATCTCACAATATCCGTGGCTGTCACTATAATCTAAGCCACAGACATCTTTGCTTCTTTAATTGAAGTAAAAGTATACATATAGTGTATACTTTTGTATACACTATATGTTGTTCAATGAGTTTTACAAGTGCATGTGATATGATTTTGTTCTGTGTCCCCACCCAAATCTCATCTCGAATTGTAGTCCCCACATGTCAAGGGGGGGAAGTAATTGGATTATGGGGGAGGTTCCTTTCATGCTGTTCTCCTGAAAGTGAATGAGTCTCATGGGATCTTAGGGTTTTAAAAGTGGCAGTTTTCCTGTGCTCACTCTCATTCTCTCCAGCCGCCTTGTGAAGAAGGTGCTGGCTTCCCCTTCAACTTTCTGCATGATTGTAAGTTTCCTGAGGCCTCCTCAGCCATATCGAACTGTGAGTCAATTAAACGTCTTTCCTTTATAAATTACCTAGACTCAGGAAAGTTATTTATAGCAGTGTGAGAACGGACTAATAAAAGATACATCCATGTAACCAACACCCAATCAAGATACAAATTTTTGAAATATTTTCAAAAGATTTTTAGAAATATTGTCAATATTTCCTTGGAGCTCCTTACAACTTAGTATGGAGTCAAAGAACCAAACTAGTTTGCTTTACCTTCAGAGAAAAAGTGAATTTTGTTTGAAATTATGCTTTCAAGATAAATATGGAAAGAATTCAAACTTGAAGAACTTGGTTTTTGTTGCATTCATTTTGTTTTGTTTTTGAAGTCACCAAAGCTCTCTGCAGGCACCCATTTTTTAACAGCTTTGTTGGAATATAATTCATGTATGATGAAGTTTGCCATTTCAAAGAGTACAATTCAGTGGTGATGAGTATATTCACAGAGTTGTGCAACCATTACCATATCTAATTCCAGAATGCTTTCATCATCTCACAGAAAAACTCCATTCTCACTAGTAATCATTCCCCATTCCTCGCTTTCTCTAGCCCCTGGGAACCACTAATGTACAATACTTTCTGCCTCTGAGGATTTGCCTAAGTTGACTATTTCAAATAAATGGAATCACATAATACGTGATCTTTTGTGTCTGACCTCTTTCACTAGCATAATGTTTTCAAGGTTCAGCTGCATTGTATCATGTATCAACACTTCATTTTTTAATGGCTAATTATTATTTCATTATACAGACATCTCACATTGTGCTCATCCATTAATCACATGGTAGAAATTTTTATTGTTTCTTGGCTATCACGAATGCTGCTGCAATGAACATTCATGTTCAAATTTTTGTATTAATACATATTTGCAATTGTCTTGGTCATGTAAGTAGAAGTGATATTTCTGTATTACAGGATAATGACATATTTTTCTGAGGTATTGTCAAACCATTTACCTGCTTCACTACTTCACCATCTTATATTCATACCAGAAACATTTGAGAGTTCAAATATTTCATATTTTCCAACACTTCCTTGTGTTCATCTTCTGATTGTCATCATATCACTGTGCGTTTCATTTGCATTTCCTAGTGTCTAATGATGTTGAGCATATTTTTAAGTGTCATTCACTCTTTTATATTTTTCTGATGAAGTATCTATTCAGATACTTTGCATAATTTTAAATTGGCTATTTTTTAGTATGAAACCATAAAAATATAAATGCAAAATGAAATTTTTATTAGAGATTTAATTTGCAGATAATTTCTCTCTTACTGTAGTATATCTTATCACTTTCTTTTTTGTTTGTTTGTTTTTTTGGGTTTTTTTGTTTTGTTTTGTTTTTTTATCTTATCACTTTCTTGGTGATTTCCCCAGAGACATTGCAGTTTTAAATTTTGATAAAGTTTAAGTTATCTATTTTTTATTTTTTTCCTTGGAATTTGCAGCATATCCAGAAAATTATTGCCTGATCCAAAGTCACAAAGATTTATGTCTATGTGTTCTTCTAAGAGTTTTATACTTCTAGCTTGTACTTTAGCTCTGTTTTCCATTTGAGTTTTTTAAATATATGATGAAAGGTGATGAGAGTCCAAATTCATTCTTTTTCATGGGAATATGTAGTTTTCTAAGCCCCATTTGCTGAAAAGTTTATTCCTTCCATTGACTACTCTTAGCATTACGGTGGAAAATTAATTGACCAAAAATGTTGAGGTTTATTTCTGTAATTTTAATTCTAATAAAATTTAAAAGTAATAAATTAAAATTTATTTTTTTCTCTCTCAAAATTGCAGAAATTAAAATATAATATTGTATATATATATATATATATATATATACACACACACACACACACACACACACACATATATATATATTCTGGGTCCCTTAAATTTCCTTAAGAATTTTAAGATCAGCTTATTAATTTCTACATATAACCATCTGGAATTTTGATTAAGGTGTGTTGATTTCACAGATGAATTTAGGAAGTGTTGTCTTTTAAAATTTTTTTTAGAAATTTTGTGTTTAATTGACAAATAACAATTGTATATATTTATGAGGTTTAATGTTTTGATATCTTTATATATTGTTAAATGATTAAATCAAGCTAATTAATAATTCTATCATTACACATACTTACCTTTTTTTGTGATGAAAACATTTGAAGTGTATCTCTTAGTAATTTTGAAATAAACAGTACATTATTATTACCTATAGTTACTATGTTGTATGATAGATTTCGAAAACTTGAAATATGCTTCCCGTCTAATTGAATCTTTGTACACTTTAACCAACATCTCACCATTCTTCCCCCATCACCCCCACCACTGACTTCTGGTACCACCATTCTACTATTTCCATGAGTTTCGCTTTTAAAAATTCCATATATAAGTAAGATTATGTAGTATTTGTCTTTCTGTGCCTGGCGTATTTCGCTAAGTGTAATGTCCTCCAAGTTTGTCCATGTTATTACAAATGACAGCATGTTCTTCTTTTTGAAGGTTGAATAGTATTCAGCATATGTGTGCCATATTTTCTTTATTCTTTCATCCATGAATGAATACTGAGTTTGCTCTGTGTCTTGGCCATTGTGAATAATGCTGCAATTAACATCTGAGGGCAGAAATCTGTTCAACATACTAATTTTAATTCATGTGAATGTATACTCACAAGTGAGATTGCTGGGTCATATGATAGTTCTATTTTTATTTTATTGAGGAAACTCCATATAGTTTTCCATAATGGCTAAAATAATTTACACTCTCACCAATAGTGTACATATAAGGATTTCCTTTTCTCCACAATATTGCCAACACTTTCGTTTTTTGATAATAGCCATTGGAACAGGTGTGAGGTGGTATCTCCTTGTGCTTTTAATTTGCATATCCCTAATGATTAATATGATTAATGATGTTGAGCATTTTGTTTTGTTTTGTTTTGTTTTGTTTTGTTTTGTTTTTTTCATGTAACTGTTAGCTACTTGTATGTCATCTTTTGAGAGATATCTTTTCAGGTCCTTTAAATTAGGTTATTTGTGTTTCATTGTTATTGGGTTATTTGAGTATCATCCATTTTGGGGTATTGACCCTTTATTGGCTGTATGAATTGCTTCTTCCAATCTCTAATTTCTTCACCCTGTTTATTGTTTCTTTGCCTGTGCAGAAGTTTTTAGCTATCTCTCAATTCAGGAACATATAGTATCTCTCCATACAGAAACATGCTTCATACAGAATATGTAGTTCTGTCATGGTTACCCATTCTGCTAATCTCTGCCTTTTAATATTCTTTATCTGATAATTTTGTTCAAATATTTTGTTTAATAAATTTCTGATTTTGTATTATTTATTTATATATATTGTAGGTAGAAGTATATATCAGATATATTGCAAAATTTTCTTCAAAACTGGTTTGCCTCTCCTATTCACCTTTTCTTAATGATGTCTTTTATGAATAAGATACTGTAATTGGGATCAATTTTAATGAATTCATTAAATTTAATTTACATTTGGTATATTTTGTTCTCTCCAAAAAAAATCTTTACCTAATTGGAAATACTTTATGTTTAGTATCTGTATTAGTCCCTTTTCACATTGCTAATAAAGGCATACTCAGACTGGACAATTTACAAAAGAAAGAGGCTTAATGGATTCACAGTTCCACATGGATGAGGGAGGCCTCACAATCATAGTGGAAGGTGAAAGGCACATCTCACATGGAGGTAGATAAGAGAAGAGTGAGAACCAAGTGAAAGGGGTTTCCCCTTACAAAACCATCAGATCTCATGAGACTTATTAACTACCATGAGAGCAGTGTAGGGGAACCACCACCATGATGACATTATCTCACACTGGATCACTCCCACGACATGAGAATTATTGGGAGCTACAATTCAAGACGTGATTTGGGTGGGGACACAGCCAAGCCATATTATTCTGTCCCTGGCCACTCCCAAATCTCATGTTCTCACCATTTCAACATCAATCATGGCTTCCTAATAGTCCCCCAAACTCTTAACTTATTCCAGCATTAACTTAAAAGTCCACAGTCCAAAGTCTTATTTGTGATGAGGCAAGTCGCTTCCGCCTGTGATCCTTTAAAATCAAAAGCAAGTTACTTCCTTCCTAGATACAATGGGGGTACTGGCATTGGGTAAATACAGCCATTCCAAATGGAAGAAATTGGCCAAAACAAAGGGGCTACAGGCCCCATGCAAGTCGAAAATCCAGCAGGGCAGCCAAATCTTAAAGTTTTGAAATAATCTCCTTTGACTTTATGTCTCACAGCTGGGTCTTGCTGTTGCAAGAGGTGGGTTCCCATTGTCTTCGGTGGCTCTGCCCCTGTGGCTTTGAAGGAAACAGCCTCCCTCCTGATGCTGTCATGGACTGGCACTGAGTGTCTGCAGCTTTTCCAGGCACATGGTGCAAGCTGTTAGAGAGTCTACTGTTCTAGGGTCTAGAGGACAGTTGCCTTCTTCTCACAGCTCCACTGGCAGCACCCCAGTGGGAACTCTGTGTGGTGGTATCCAGGCCACATTTCCCTCCTGCACTGTCCTAGCAGAGGTTCTCCATGAGCATCATGCCCTGCTCCTGTAGCAAATTTCTGCCTTGGCACCCTGTAATTTCCATACATCCTTTGAAATCTAGGTGGAGGTTCCCAAATCTCAATTCTTGACTTCTGCGCACCTACCACATAGAAGCCACCAAGGCTCAGGGCTTGCACCCTCTGAAGTCACTGCCTGAGCTGTACCTTGACCCTTTTTAGTCATAGCTGGAGCCCTAAACTGCATATAACAGAGGGAACTTAGGACCAGCCTAGGAAGCTATTTTTTTCCTCCTAGGCCTCTGGACCTGTAATGGGAGGGGCTCCTGCAAGGGTCTCTGATCTACCCTGGAGACATTTTCCTGTGGTCTTGGTGATTAACATTTGGCTCCTCATAACTTATGCAAATTTCTAGAGCTGGCTTGAATTTCTCCTCAGAAAATGGGATTTGTTTTTCTTTTCTTAAATAATTTTTATGACTTTTATGTATTTATTTTCTTTATTTCTTCAAAAAAAAAACAGAATTCATGTGCAGAAAATGCAGGTTTGTTACATAGGTATACATGTGCTATTGTGGTTTGCTGCACCTTATGACCCATCCTCTAAGTTCTCTTCCTTCAACCCCCACCCCCCAACAGGCCTTGGTGTGTGTTATTCCCCTCTCTGTTTCTATGTGTTTTAAATATTCAACTCCCACTTATGAGTATGAGTGAGAACATGCAGTGTTTGGTTTTCTATTTCTGTGTTAGTTTGCTGAGGGTGGCTTCCAGCTTCATTGATGTCTCTGCAAATTACATGATCTCATTCCTTTCTATGGCTGCATAATATTCCATGTTGTGTACGTACCTCATCAAAAATGGGACTTTCTTTTCTATTGCGTTGTCAGGCTGCAAATTTTCTGAACTTCTATGCTCCATTTTCCCTTTTAAAAATGAATGCCTTTAACAGCATCCACATTATATCTCAAATGCTCTGCTGCTTACAAATTTCTTCCACCAGATGCCTTAAATCATCTATCTCAAGTTCAAAGTTTCACAGATCTCTAGGGCAGAGGCAAAATGCAACCAGTCTTTTTGCTAAAACATAACAAGAGTCACCTTTGTTCCTGTTCCCAACAAGTTCCTCATCTTCATCTAAGACCACCTCAACCAGATTTCATTGTTCATATCATGAGTATTTTGGTCAAAGCCATTCAAGAAGTCTCTAAGGGTTCCCAAACTTTCCCACATTTTTCTGTCTTCTTCTGAGCCCTCCAAACTCTTCCAACCTCTGCCTGTTGCCTAGTTCCAAAGTCACTTCCATATTTTCAGGTATCTTTTCAGTAGCACCCCATTCCACTGGTACCAATTTACTGTTAGTCCATTTTCATGCTGCCAATAAAAGCATACTCAAGACTGGGCAATTTACAAAAGAAAGAGGTTTAATGGATTTACAGTTCCACATGGCTGGAGAAGCCTCACAATCATGGTGGAAAGTGAAAGCCTCATTTCACATGGCATCAGATAAGAGAAGAGTGTGAACCAAGTGAAAAATGTTTCTGCTTATAAAACCATCAGATTTCATGAGACTTATTCACTACCATGGGAACAGTATGGGGGAAATCACCCCCATGATTCAATTATCTCCCATTGTATTCCTCCAAGAACATGAAGGAATTATGGGAGATACAATTCGAGATGAGATTTGGATGGAGACACAGTCAAATCATATCAGTGTTTTAAAAACTGTAGTTTTAGTTTTTATGTTTGAGTTGATGATTTATTTCAAATAAAAATTTTGTATAGTGTGAGCTACGGATCAAGCTTCCTTTTCCTTCCCACATGTATATCTAGTTGTTGCAGCATCATTAGTTTAAAAGACTTTCTTGAGTGAGTAATGTCAGCAATGTGGTAGATTAGAAGGTTCCAACTCTTGTACCCTGGCAGACACACCAATTTAATAACAGTCCATGGACAAATATACCTTTGGGAGGGATCTGAAATACAAAGTAAGAGGTTTCAGCATCCCAATGGAACATAAAAACAATAAACCAAACATTGAAAGGGTAAACAGAAGAGTTTTACTTTATGTATGTCATTTTTCCCCAAGTCAGAACAGTGCAGTGCCAAGAGAGATCCCCTCAGTCTGCAGGTTCTCCCATGGGAGAAAGAAATATTGGAGTGAACATCACCAATTCTTCAGTCTTTTGAGGTGCTACCTGAGAAGCTCACATTAGTTGTGCTTTATTTAGAACACTGAGAAAATCAGCATGGCTAGTTCACCTGGAGACAGCTAAAACCAAAGAAGAGAGGTCAAAGTTCTAAATATCCAGATCTTTGCAGATCTCAACAACCAGCCAAGGCTCTTGGCCTCAGGCCTGCCCACCAGTCCCACGAGCCAGTCTATCCAGAATCTCTGGCCAATCTGACTGATGGAGGATATTTTTCTGCTAAAGTTAGCCTGTAAAGACTGGAGAAGATATAAATGCCAATTTGCAGACACCATTGCAAGGCTACAAAAATTATTTTAAAACCTGGGAAACATGACACCATCAAAGGAACAAAATAAATGTTTATGAGCCCTAAAGAAATGGAGATTTATGAAATGCCTGACAAATAATTCAAAATCAAAATAACCATCTTTACACAGCTTAGTGAGCTACAAAAGAACAGAGATAAACAACTAAATGAAATTATAGAAATGATACATGAACAAAATGAGATATCAACCAAGAAAAACCATAAAAGAGAAACAAATAGAAATTCTGGAAGTAAAAAATATTATAACTGAACTAAAAAAAAAAACCTCAATATAAAGCTGCAACAACAGATTTGTTTAAGCAAAAGAAAGAATCAGTTAACTCAAAAACAAGCCAGAAGAACAACAAAAGTAAGGAATTAAAAAAGAATAAAGAGACCCAGTAGGACTTATGGGACACTGTAAAGCAAACCAATATATACATTATGGAAACTAAAAAGAAGAAAATTAAAAAAAGAAAATGTTTTAAAGAAATAATGGCTGAAAACTTTTTAAATTTAAGGAGGCAAATGGACAAACAGATGAATGAAGCACAAATGATTCCAAATAAATGGAATCTAAGGAGGTCTACACCAAAATACCTTACAATTAAATTGCCAAAATTAAAGAAAAGAAAAGAATTTTGAAAGCAGCAAGAGTAAAGCAATGGATCACATACAACAAACCACCATAATAGTACATTTCTTCAGCAGATGTATTACAGGAGAGGAGAGAGTGGAATTATATATTCAAAGTGTTAAAAGAAGACAAAAAACCCAACCCTAAAAAAGAATGGAATCACATCCTTTTCAGCAATATAGATGCAGCTGGAGGCCGCTATTCCAAGCAAATTAATTCAGAAATAGAAAACCATATATCACATGTTCTCATTTATAAGTTGGAGCTAAACATTGAGTACACAAAGAGGGGAACAATGAGAGCTTATTTTAGGGTGGAGAGTAGAAGGAGGATAAGAATAAAAAAGAAAAAACTGCCTATAAGATACTATGCTCACTAGTTGGGTGATTAAACTATTTGTACATCAAACTCTAGTAACACACAATTTACCCATATAACTAGCAAAGCTATACAGGTTCTCCCTGAACTTAAAAGTTGGAAAACAAAACAAAGCAAACAAACAAACAAACAAACAAAAACCTCCTGTCAACCAAGAATATTATTTCTAGTAACTCTGTCCTTTACAAATGAAGAAAAGTCAAAGACTTCCAGACAAACAAAAACTGGAAGTCTTTATCACCACTAGATTACCATGTCAGAACTAATAAAAAAATTCAGGTTAAAATGAAAGGATGTGTCAACACAAATTCACATGAAATCATACATATCACTGATAAAGGTGAATATACAGGCAAATACAGAACATCCAACATTGCAAGAAAAGTACATAAATCATTTTGAACCCTAGCACAGAAGTCACAAGACAATAATATTAAGAAAAACTATTACTTCTCCAAACTAGTTAATGGATACAGAGTATTAAAGAAGTAAACTCTGAAATAAAGTGAAGGCAGAAAGTTTTTACATGCATTTGAAGTTATCAGCTTAAAGTAGACTGTTAGAACCATAAGCAGTTTTATGCAATCCTCATGGTTACCACAAAGAAACAAGCTATAGTGGATACAAAAATGATAAAGAAAAATGAGCCAAGTGTATGACTACAGAAAGTATAATCAAATAACAAAGGAAGGCAATAAGAGAAAGAGAAACACAGGAACTACAAAAACAAACAGAAAACAACAAAGTGGCCATGGTAAGCTGATACCTCTTAATAATTATTTTAAACACAAATATATTAAACTTACCAGTCAAATAATATAGAGTGAATACATAGATAAAAATAAAAAAGGCCAGGTGTTGTGGCTCACACCTGTAATTCTAGCACATTAGGAGGCTGAGATAAGGCAATCACTTGAACCCAGGAGTTTAAGACCAGCCTGGGCAACCTAGTAAAACCTTATCTCTACACAAAGTCAAAAAAAATTCAAAGTTTGGTTGTGCACCTCTGTAGTCCCAGCCACCTGGGAGGCTGAGGTGGGAGGATTACTTGTGCCCAAGAGCTCAAGGATATAATGAGCCATGATTATGCCACTGCACTCTAGCATGAGGGACAGAGTAAGACCCTGTATCAAAATCTAATTAATTTAAAATAAAACCTTATATGCTGTCCAAGAGACTCATTTTAGATTTAAAGACATCCATAGACTAAAAGTTAGAAATGTAAAATATATTTTATGCAAATGATAAACAAAATAGAGCAGAAGTAGCTAGAATAATATAATTAGAATTTAAATTTTAAAAAACTGTTATAATAGGCAAGTATGATAATCACATAATGATAAAACAGCTAATTCAAGAGAAAGATATAACAATTATAAATATATATGCACTTAACATCAGAGCACCTAAATATAGAAAGCAACTATTAAAAGATCTGAAGGAAGAAATAGAAATACAATAATAGTGGCAAATTTTAATAACACACTTTCAGTTATAGATAGATCACTCAAACAGGAAATCAATAAAGAAACAGCATTCTTGAACAATACTATAGAACAAATGAACCTAAGAGACACATGCAGAACACTTCACCCAACATCAGCAGAACATTTCACTCAAGCACATATGCAGCATTCTCGAGGATACATCAGTAATGTGTACAAACCAAGCCTTAACAAATTCAAGAAGATTTAAACAGTCCACGTATCTTTTCTGACTGCAATGAAATACAGTAAAACTAAAAATCAGTGAGAAAAAGAAAAGGGAAAAAATCACAAATACATGAAAATTAAACTACATATTCTTTAATAGCCACACAGTCAAAAAAGAAATCAAAAGTGAAATTAGTCAGTATGCCAAAACAAACGAAATAAAAGCACCACATACCAAAATTTATGGAATGCAGCAAAACTGGTAATAGGAGGGAAGTTTACAGTGATAAACACATACATTTAAAAAAAGAAGAGCTCCAATAACTAATGTAACTTTCTACCTTAGGGAGCTAGAAAAAGAAGAAACTAAACCTACATTCAGCAGAAGGGCAAAAATAAATAGAAAAATATTTCAAAACTGACAAAACTAAAGTTTTTGTAAGAGATAAAGAAAATTGCTAGACTAGTTAAGAAAAAAAGAGAGAAGCCTCAAAGGACAAAACCAGTGGTTAAAAAAGAGACATCAGTATAGATACCATGAAAATAAAAGTATCATGATGGATTACTAGGAAAAATTATATGCCAATAAACTGAACAACCTAGAAGAAACAGATAAATTCCTAGAAATGTACAATCTACCTAAACTAGATAAAAAATAAGTAGAAATCTGGAACAAACCAACAGCAAATAAATGCATTGAATCATTAATCGAAAACCTTTCAACAAAGAAAACTGCAGAAACAGAAGTTTCACAATTCTTCTAATTAATTTAAAGAATTAACAGAAATTATCTAACTTTTTCAAAACATAAAGAAAGAACACTTCCTCACATAGTTTGGATGTTTGTTCCCTCTAAATCTCATGTCGAGATGTTAAATGGGAGGGACCTTGTGGGAGGTATTTGTGTCATCGGGGCAGATTCCTTCAGGAATTAGTTCACATAAGATCTGATTGTTAAAATGTACGTGAGGCCTTCCTCCTCTCTCTGGCTTCCTTTTTGTCAGGCAACACAGCTGCTATCTATTCGCCATCCACGATGACTAAAAGCTTCCTGAAGTTCTGTCTGGAAGCAGTTACTAGTGCCATTCTTCTTGTACAACCTGCAGAACCATGAGCCAAATAAACGTCTTCTTTTATAAATTACTCAGCATCTTATATTTCTTGATAGCAATGCAAAATATACTAAAACATTCCAAATTGTTTTTATGAGGCAGCATCACCCTGATACCAAAGACAGACAAAAACAGCATAAGAAAAACAAAAACAAAAACAAAAAAACTACAGGCCAATGTTTCTGATGAACACTGAACACAGATGCCCAAATTCTTAACAAAATATTTGCATAGTAAATTTTATAGTATATATATATATATATATTTATACTATAAAATTTATATATGTACAATAATAGTATATATATATAAATTTTATAATATATATATATAATTTTATAATGTGTGTGTGTGTATATATATATATAATTATAGTTTAAGTTCTGGGATACAAGTGCAGAACGTGCAGGTTTGTTACATAGGTGTACATGTGCCATGGTGGTTTGTTGCACCCATCAACCTGTCATCTACCTTACGTATTTCTCCTAATGTTATACCCATTCTCCAACATGCCCTGGCATGTGATGTTCCCTTCCCTGTGTCCATGTGTTCTCACTGTTCAACTGCTACTTATGAATGAGAACATTTGGTGTTTGGTTTTCTGTTCTTTTGTTAGTTTGCTGAAAATGATGGTTTCCATCTTCATCCATGTCCCTGCAAAGGACATGAACTCATCATTTTTTATTGCTGCATAGTATTCCATGGTATATATGTGCTACATTTCTTTATCCAATCTATCATTGATAGACATTTGGGTTGGCTCCAAGTCTTTGTTATTGTGATAGTGCTTCAATAAAGATACATGTGCATATGTCTTTATAGTAGAATAATTTACAATCCTTTTGATATATACCCAGTAATGGGATTGCTGGGTCAACTGGTATTTCTCGTTCTGGGTCTTTGAGGAATTGCCACACAGTCTTCCATAATGGTTGAACTAATTTACATTCCCACCAACAGTGTAAAAGTGTTCCTATTTCTCCACATCCATTCCAGCATCTGTTGTCTCCTGACTTTTTAGGAATCATGATTCTAACTGGTGTGAGATGATATCTCACTATGGTTTTGGTTTGCATTTCTCTAATGACCAGTGCTTTTTTTCATATGTTTGTTGGCCACATAAATATCTTCTTTTGAGAAGTGTATGTTCATATTCTTTGCCCACTTTTTGATGAAGTTGTTCGATTTTTTTCTTGTAAATTTGTTTAAGTTCTTTGTAGATTCTGGATATTAGACCTTTGTCAGATGAATAGATTGCAATTTTTTTTCCCATTTTGTAAGTTGCCTGTTCACTCTGATGATAGTTTCTTTTGGTGTGCAGAAGCTCTTTAGTTTAATTAGATCCCATTTATCAATTTTCACTTCTGCTGTCATTGCTTTTGGTGTTTTAACACATCTACAACCATCTGATCTTTGACAAACCTGACAAAAACAAGCAATGGGGAAAGGATTCCCAATTTAATAAATGATATTGGGAAAACTGTGGAGCCATATGTAGAAAACTGAAACTGGACCCTTTCCTTAACACTTTATACAAAATTTAACTCAAGATTGACTAAAGACTTAAACTTAACACCTAAAACCATAAAAACCCTAGAAAAAAATCTAGGCAATAACATTCAGGACATAGACATGGGAAAATTTTATAGCATATTTAAAAAATCATACACCATGACCAAGGAGGACTTATCCCATTAGTATATAGATAGTTCGATGTATGCAAATCAAGCAGTGTAATACACCAGATTAACAGAATACAGCATAAGATGTCCCATAATCATCTCAATAGATGTTGAATTTTGAAAAAAAATTAACACTCTTTTATAGTAAAAAAATTCCAACAAATTAGAAATAAAAGAAACTTTATCCAATGCAATAAAAGCCAAGTTGGAAAAGCACACAGCTAACATCATCATCTTCAATTATTCGACACTAAAAACTTTTTCTCTACAATCCTGGACCAAGGCAAGAATGCTGACTCATCACTTCACTTTTATACATCATACTTCTGTAAGTTATTACCAGAGCAATTAAAAAAATGCATTTAACTATGAAAGGAAGAAGTAAAATTATCCCTCTTTTCAGATGTCATAATGTTATACGTAGAAACCCATAATGTCTACACACACAAACACACACACACACACACAGTAGTTAGAACTAATAAACAAATTCAGTAATATTGCATAATGGACTAATAAAGAAATTCAGTAATATTGCATAATACATAATTGTGCAATGTTACTGAACTAATAAACTACTAAATGCAGTAATATTGCATAATACATAATTGACAAACAATCTATTGCATTTCTGTGCACTAACAATAAAATATCCTAATAGGAAATTAAGAAACAATCACATTTGCAGTAGCATCCAAAAGAATAAGATCTTGGAAATAAACTTAACCAGAAATGCTGTCTTAGTCTATTTTGTGCTGCAATAACAGAATACCACAGACTGGGTAATTTATGACAAACAGAAATATATTGGCTTCCATCTCTGAAAACTGGGAAGTCCAAGATTAATCTACCAGCATCTTATGAGGGCCTCTGCTGTACTGTCATAAAGCAAAAGGCATTAGATAGTAGAAAGGCAGAGAAGGCAAGAGAGACTAAGTGAAGGCTGAATTCACCCTTTTATAACAGCATCAATTTTGCCCATGAGGGCATAACCCTTATAGTCAAATCACTTTTTAATGTTTTCACTTTTTAATACTGATACAATGCTAATTAAGTTTTAACATGAGTTTTATGACAAATGTTCAACCACAGAAAATGTGAAAGACTTGTACATTGGAAACAAAAATACTGATGAAAGAAATTAAAGCCAGCATAAATAAATGGAAAGACATCACATATTCACAGATTGGAAGAATTAATGTTGTTTAAAAGTCCATACTATCCAAGGTGATCTACAGACATATTGTAATTTCTATCAAAATGTCAATGGCACTTTTTAATAGAAATAGAAATAAAAACATAGCCAAAATAATTTTGAGCAAGAAGAGTTAACACATTTTTAGATTTCAAAGCAATAGTAATCAAAACACTCTGGTACTGGCAATAAAAAGTGACATGTAGACCAATGGATCAGAATAGAGAGCCCAGGAACAAATACACACGTTCGTGGTCAACTGATCTTTGACAAAGATGCAATGAAAATGCTATAGAAAAGAATACACAATGGAAAAATGGTTTCTTTAATAAATGTTGCTGTAAAACCTGGATATCCACATTCAAATGAATGAAATTGGACTCATATTACAGCATACATAAAAATTATCTCCAAATGGATTAAAGATTTAAATGTAAGAACTGAAACCATATAACTCTCAAAAACTTGGGGAAAATCTTCTTGACATTAGCCTTGGTAATAATTTATTGGATATGACACCAAAAGCACAGGCAACACAAGCAAAAATAGAAAAGTAAAATTATATCAAACAAAAATATTCTGCATATTAAAGAAAACAATCAAATATAAAATAAACCTACAGAACAAAAAAAAATTTCCTAATTATGTGTCTGTTAAGGGGTTAATTTCCAAAATATGTGAGGAATTTATAAGATCAACAGCAATCAATCAATAACAATATTTAAAATATGGAAAATAAACTGAATAGGCATTTCTCCAAAAACATGCAAATGAACAGCAAGTATGTGAAAAGGTGCTCAACATCACCAATCATCAGAGAAATACAAATTGAAACCACAAAGACTTATCACCTCACAGCTAAGAAAATGGCTATCATCAAAACAAAACAAAACACAAGTATTGGAAATAATATTAAAAAAAAAATCCCTGGTAGACTGTTGGTGAAAATGTAAATTGGTACAGCCACTATGAAGAAGAATAGGGAGATTCTCCAAAAACTTAAAGAGAGCAGAATATGATACAACAATCCCATTTCTCTGTATATATCCAAAATAATTGAAATCAGTCTGTTGAAGACAGATCAGCACTCCCATGTTCATTGCAGCATTATTTATTCACAATTGCCAACATATAGAAATAAACACAATGTCCATTGATAGATGAATAGATAAAAGAAATATTTCATATACACACAATGAAATAGCATTTAATGTTAAGAAGAAAGAAATCCTGCCACTTGTGTCAACATGGATGAATCTAGAAGACATTATGCTAAGGGAAATAAACGAGTCACAGAAGGACACAAGCCGCATGATGCCACTTTATATGATTTGGGTGTGTTCACACCCACATTTCATCTTGAACGGTAGTTTCCATAATTCCCATGTGTGGTGGGAAAGACCCAGTGGGAGGTAATTGAATCATAAGGGTGGATTCCCTCATGCTATTTCCATGATAGTGTGATAGTGTGTAAGTTCTCAGGAGATCTGAAGATTTTATGAAGGGTTCCCCTCTTTGCTTGGCTCTCATTCTTCTCCTTCCTGCCATTATGTGAAGGATGCATTTGAGTCCTCTTCCTCCATGATTGTCAGTTTTCTGAGGCCTTCCCTGCCTGAAGGACTGTGAGTCAATCAAACCTCTTTCCTTTGTGAATTACCCAGTCTCAGGCAATTCTGTATATCAGTCTGATAATGAATTAATACAGTATAGTAAATTGGTAACAGGTAGTAGGAGGCTACTGTAAAGATACCCAAAAATATGGAAGTGACTTTGGAACTTGGTAACAGGCAGAGGTTAGAATAGTTTATAGGGTGCAGAAGAAGACAGGAAGATGTGGAAAAGTTCAGAACTTTCCAGAGACTTGTTGAGTGGCTTTGACCAAAATGCTGATAGTGATATGAAGTCCAGGCTGAGGTGGTCTCAGATGGAGATGTGGAACTTGTTGTGAACTAAAATAAAGATGATTATTTATCAAAGACACTGGTTGCATTTTGCCCCTGCCCTAGAGATCTATGCAACTTTGAACTTGAGAGAGATGATTTAGGATATCTGGCAAAAGAAATTTCCAAGCAGCGAAGCATTCAAGAGGTGACTTTGGTGCTGTTAAATGCATTCCATTTCCTGTATTCATACAGATAAGGTTTGGAATTGGAACTTATGTTTAAAACAGAAGCAGAGCATAAAAGTTCAAAAACTTTGCAGCCTGAAAATCCTATAGAAAAGAAAAACCCATTTTCTGAGGAGAAATTCAAGTCAGCTACAGAAATTTGCATAAATAATGAGGAATCAAAGTTAATCACCAAGACAATAGGAAAAATGTTTCCAGGCGATGTCAGAGGTGCTCACGGCAGTCCCTTCCATCACAGGCTTAGAGGCCTAGGAGAAAAAAATGGTTTTATGGGCCAGGCCAAGTACCTTGTTGCTTTGTTCAGTCTTAGGACTTGGTGGCCTATAGCCCAGCAGTGGCTAAAAGGGATCGACACAGAGCTCAGGGCATTGCTTCAGAGGGTGCAAGCCTCAGGCCTTGGTGGCTTACACATGGTGTTGAGCCTTTGGGTGCACAGAAGTCAAGAACTGAGGTTTGGGAACCTCCATCAAGATTTCAGAGGATGTATGGAAATGCCTGCATGTCCAAGCAGAAGTTTACTGCAGGGGCAGAGCCCTCGTGGAGAACCTCTGCTAGGGCAGTGAGAAAGGGAAATGTGGGGTCAGGGCCTGCTCATAGATATACAGATTCCCCACTGGAGAATTGCCTACCAGAGTTGTGAGGAGAAGATCACTGTGCTCCAGACCCCAGAATGGTAGATCCACCAACAGCTTATGCTGTGCACCTGGAAAAGCTACACTCAATGCCAGCTTGTGAAAGAAGATGTACCCTGCATAGCCACATGAGCAGAGTTTCCCAAGGCCATGGGAACCCACCTCTTGCATCAGCATGCCCTGGATGTGAGACATGGAGTCAAAAGAAATCATTTTAGAACTTTAAAGTTTAATGACTGCCCTATTGTATTTTGGACTTGCATGGGGCCTATGCCCCTTTCTTTTGGGCTATTTCTTCCATTCGGAAAGGGTGTATTTACCCGATGCGTGTACTCCCATTGAATCTAGGAAGTAACTAATTTGCTTTTGATTTTACAGGCTCATAGGTGGAAGAGACTTGCCTTGTTACAGATGAGACTTTGGACATGAACTTTTGGTTTAACGTGAAAATAAGCTAAGACCTCACAGGGACTGTTGAAAATCCATAATTGTGCTCTGAAATGTGAGGACATGAGATTTGGGAGGGGCCTGCAGTGTAATGATATGGTTTGACTGTGTCCCCCACTCAAATCTCATCTTGAATTGTAGTTCCCATAATCCCCATATGTCATGGGAGGGACCCTGTGGAAGATAATTTAATCATGAGGGCAGTTTCACCTGTGCTATTCTCATGATAGTAAGTTCTCAGGAGATCTGATGGCTTTATAAGGGGCTTTCCTCTTTACTCAGCTCTCATTCTTCTCTTTCTTGCCATTATGTAAAGAACAATGTGTTTGTTTCCCCTTCCACCATGATTGTAAGTTTCCTGAGGCCTTCCCAGCCTGTGGAACTGTAAGCCAATTAAACCATTTTCTTTGTAGATTACTCAGTCTTGGGCAGTTCTTTATAGCAGTGTGAGAATGGACTAATACACCAGTTACATAAAGAATTGAAAATAGTCAAACTCCTAGAAGCAGAGAGTGGAAGGGTGATTACCAGAGACTGAGGGAAACAGAAAACCAGGAGGTATTGAGCTTCTGCTGTGCAAGATTGAGTAAGTCCTAAAGAGCTACCATACAGCATAGTGCCTAAAGTTAACAATACTGTATTATATATTTAAATTTTTCCTATGGTTGTAGGTATCATGTTAAGTAATTTTATGACAAAAAAATAATTTTTATAAACAAATGAAAATGTGGAATCTTCTAAAGGTGATGGAAAGATTGATGGCATAGATCTCAGTGAGTTTCATGGGTATAGACTTACCTGCAGACTCATAAAGTTGTGTACATTAGATATGTATGGTTGTTTGTGTATTAATTATACATCAATGAAGTGGTTTAAAAAAACTTTCATTTCACCAAGAAAATACATTGGCACCTTTTTCAAAAATTATGTGATCTTTATATATGGAGCTATTTGGGGGTTGACTTTTTTCCTTTTCTTTCAGCATTTTCAGCATATTAACTATGTTGTTTTTTTATTTTCTATTCTTCATTGCTTCTTATGTGAATCAAGCATCATTTATAACTTTCTAATTAATAGGTTTTTTCCTCTGTCTGCCTGTTTTTCATTGTTTATTTTGTTTTATGTGTTTATTTTTGTGGTTACATAGTTGGTATATACATTCATATGGTATATGAGATAATAAATAAGACTTCCATCTGCTTGAAGATTTATTTTTATATCTCACTTTCAGCAGTTTGATCCTGATGTATGTAGTTCTCGTTTTTAAAATTTATTCTGTAAGGCACTTTCCTTCTTGTAGATCTCTAAGTGGATGTTTTTCAAACAATTTCATTTCTCAACTAATTTTTCTACTCCATTCTCTATCTCCTTTATTTTGAAATTCACATTCTACCTATGTTTGTCTACTTGACATTGTCCTATAAGTCAGTGAGGCTCTAGTCAGTTTTCTTTTTTCTCGTTGTCCTTCAGTATGGATAACTTTTATTTACTTCTTTTTAAGTTCATCAGTTCTTTTACTGCCATATCTAATCCACTGTTAGGCCCATTCATTTTTTTTTTTCAACTCACATGCTGTAATTTTTAGTTCTAGAATCTTCATTTAATTATTTTTCACAGTTTTTATGTCTCTGGAGATCTTTTACATCAGTTTATAATCTTTTATAATTATAATCTTTTCCTGAAAGTTCTTGAATATATTTATAATGCTGCTTCAAAATTTTTGTCACATTAGCTCGTCTTCTAGACTATCTTAAATGCTTTTTCCCCCTTCTTAATGGATCGTGTTTTCCTGCTTCTTTACATATACAGTAAATGATATACTTTGCATTTTTGTTCCATCCAAATTTCATGTTAAAATATAATCCCTGATGTTGGAGGTGAGGCCTAGTTGAAGGTGTTTGGGTCATGGGGCAAATCCCTTGTGAATGATTTGTTGTGCTGTCCTTGTGGTAGTGAGTGAGTTTTGTGATATCTGATTGTTTAAAAGTGTGTAGCACCTCCCCCTTCACACTCTCTTGCTCCTGCTCTCACTATGTGATATGCCAGCTTCCCCTTTGCCTTCTGCTGTGATTGTAAACTTCTTGAGGTTCTCACCAGAAGCATCCGCTGAAGCCATGTTTATACAGTCTGCAGAACCATGAGCCTATTAAATCTCTTTTCTTTATGCATTACTCAGCCTCAGATATTTCATAGCAACACAAAAATGTCCTGACACGGTAATTTTTTATTTGCTGAATATTATGAATGGTATCATCTATTAGTTTGTCTTCCTTTAAGGATGTTAAATATTTTTATGAGATAACCAAATTACTGGTAGATCCTATCAAGCTGTTTTCTTTTGATAAGATGTATCTATTTCACTTTTCAATTAGATCCTAGGTTGTTGACTTTACTGTAAAATGTGAGCCTTATGTATAAGGCACATCATTTTCTGGGATCTCAAGTGGATGATCAAAGTGTGTAGTGAGGTTTCTCCACCGTTGCTATGTCACAACATTAATGTCCATGAGTCCTACAGGACCTCTTGTATCTCTGTTTAGCTGCCAACTCTATAGCAAATCCTCTCTGCAAGGCCTCAAGGAGTCTCCTGTGGATGCATGTCCAGCCCTGTGCAAGGCTTCAAAATGAGTACCACTGCCACTTCTGCAGCCACTTCTCTGTATATCTGCTTCACTTCATGACTCCCAGTCACTTCAGCAGGCTCAAACTCCAGTCTCTGACTTTTTAATTCAACGACCCCATTACTCTGCTTGGGCTCCACTTTCTTGTGTCTCTGCAGGAAGGATGGCAGTGCTATCTTCAAGCTTGGCTCCGTATTTGGATTTTCCTCACAACTTGTACCTTAGTTCTCTGTTGCCCGATGTACAAAAACAGTTGACTCATCAATTCTGTCCAGTTTTATGCTTGTTCTCCACTGGAAGGAGAGTCTGGTGACTCAATATCATAACCAGAAACCAAAGTATCATCACCTTTACCTGGATTACTTCAGCATCCTTCCACCTATCTCCCTGCTTCTACTCTTGCCTACTCCCCCATCATCATAGTCTAGTCTCAGCCTATTGGTCAGAGTCATTCTGGCTAAACAGTTTACAGCATGCTGCTCTGTTACTAAAAACTACCTATGGTTTTCTGGGGAAAAATAAATGCTTTCAATGACCTGTCCGATCTTCCCCTAGTCCTTACCACAACTGGGTTTCTAACCACATATTCTCATTGTTTTCATTTGTGCTACACCTGTGTCCTCCCTCTTGTAGATATCCCAGCCATGCATTGGAGCTGCACACCCACTGCCCATGGTCCACAGCCTGCTTCCAGACATCCAGTGGCTCTCCACCTCATTGTCTTCACTTTTATTTCAAGCTTCATCTCCTTCCTGAATCTTTTCTAGCAACTCTTTCCAAAACTGAATTTCCCCCATCAAACTGCATGGCATTTTCTCTCTACTTCTGTATGTCTTTTCCTCCATGAAATCTGTCAATAACTACAACATGGCCTCTTGTGAATAATGACCTTGTCTGTTATTTGCCTTCCACATTTAGAAGTAAAAGCTTCAAAAAGCATGGACATAATGTGTTTTCTTTGCTTTTGTACCCCTTCACTTAGAAGAGTACTTGACTCTGACTAGACTCTTAATATTCATTGCAAGAATAAAAGCTAAAGCAAGTATAAAGAATTTATTTTATACAATAATAATTACTATTTATTTGTTCACTTAATCTTTAAATTTTGTCAGGAAAACTTACGATATATTAATTATAACACAGAGAAGAGCATTTATGTTATATCTTAAAAATATTATATTGATAGCTGGAATAAATTACAGAAGACAACTTTTCCAGATATTTCATTAAATACTTTAAATACTAAGAAGCTTGTAAAAATCACAGCGTGTATTTTCTTTCATTCCAAAGAGATTACATGGAACCCAGATTATTTTATTTAACAATCATTGAAATAGAGATAAAATATTTTACTGCATTGTACTGTTGATATAATGACATCCTCAACGTTTCTGGATATTTTCATGGTTCATACCATTTTACTAAATTACCTCAAACTGCTCTTCTTTTTGTATTTTTCACCATTTTTGAAGTTAGTAAGACTTTCCACTGTAGATTCATTTAAACAAAATAACCACGATTATGGATTTTTTTTTTCTAAAGATTACATGTTTCCCTGATGGGATAGAAAATTATTCTTCCTGTTGATGACCTTGGGCAGCTTGGCTCTCTGGTGGATTCTACTCTCTTCCCTTGCTCTAGTTTGAATTGCAAGTCCTGATGCTCTGAGACGTGTTCCTCAGTGATAGACCCATGAGCTACTGACTGGGTGTGGCCCTGCGAGGCACTAGAGGGAGACTGGCAGTTGGAGAGAGGAATCAAGCCAGCCTTGTCTTCTCTTTATCTCCTTGCAATGGTAGTGGCTGTGTGATGGCCTCAGTTTCCCCTGGGAGTTTCCCAGGGGTGAGTTACATCACCTCCATCACTTCCCCACGGCACTCACTAGCCTGGTGCAGTGGCTTCCTGCTGATGCTCAACCCTGGGTACTCACATTCTCTTTTGGCTCCCTGCCCCTCCCTTAACTGTGCAGAGGTTTTTCTGCATTACGTTCTCCCTTGTTAGGTAGATACATAGATACATAATATGGAGACATAGGTATATAGAGATCTAGAGATAAATATAAAGATACATATGTAGGTCTTATGTGGTTTCTCTTTTCCAGGCATTTCCACAGTAAACCTTTAGTCAATGACTCAAGTCATGCTATGAGCAACAATTTCTGTGTTCCACGTCATATACAAGCATCACAATTCTGTGACTCTCCTTCTGCCCCAAGTTATGCTTTGGTCAGCAATCCAATTGCTCCCATTGTGCCTTCCTCTAAAGAGTCCCTGGATATTCCTGGCTAGCTTGAGGGAAGTTACTTCATTATGGTGACTTGGGCACTTGGGGAACCTTTGCCATATTTTTGACTTAAATCTTGATTTCCCAAAATAAATCAGATATATAAGGAAAGAACTTCAATTTAATAGAAAAATTCAATATATTTCCATGTTGATGGCTTTTTTTGGCCTCTCCCTTCTGTCCTATTCACCCTTCCTAAATAGAAAACAAAGTCAATTATTTGATTGGCCATATTAGGGAAAGAATTATAGCAGAACCTGTTTGTCCTTTTATTCTCTGTTTTATTTGGAAATCTGAAATAGCATCTATTCTTGCATTCTCTGTATCATAAATTTTCAAGGGCAGGGAAGGCTGAAGTCTTCAGTTTATCAATAACTGGTTGGGTTCAATGCAGGAACTGGTAGGTTCAATTGCTGAACAGGAAGCCCACTTAGGCAGAGGAAGGAACCGCTCTCTGCAAACAACCTGATTAGTAATAAATGCAATTATTTGGTTCTCTACCTCTTTGGTTTCTCCCCTATGCATTAATTAATTCAAATGTGGGGGTAGGGAAGACATTCATTAACACTTTCAAAATCCTAACAAGTTTACAGTGCAAACATCATATTTAACACTTTTTTTTTTTTGAAACAGAGTCCTACTCTGTCACCCAGGCTTGAGTGCTGTGGCACAATCTTTGCTCACTGCAACTTCTGCCTCCCAGGTTCAAGCTATTCTGCCTCAGCCTCCAGAGTAGCT
Source organism: Cebus imitator (assembly GCF_001604975.1). Taxonomy (NCBI): domain Eukaryota; kingdom Metazoa; phylum Chordata; class Mammalia; order Primates; family Cebidae; genus Cebus; species Cebus imitator. The sequence goes on along the minus strand of NW_016107500.1, from coordinate 2,675,762 downwards.
GAGATTACAGGCACCTGCCATCATGCGTGGCTAATTTTTGAATTTTGAGTAGAGATGAGGTTTCACCATGTCAACCAGACTGGTGATATTTAGCATTCTTACTGGTAAATTTAACATACTGAGGCTAGAATCCTTGCATCCCTTACTGGGAATATCATGAAAAGAGACTTAAATTTATGGTAATTCCCAAGGGAGAGATAAATGATACTTTTTGGTCATGTACCTTGAAAGTATCTCTCAAAAACATTAATTATAAAAAGAAATGCACATATGAGGAGGGGCAGGTATTATTGTGTTGCCCTAACCTGTAACATTTCTGTGAGGAGATGCAAGACCATGTCCCCACACTGTTTAAGCATTCAGAGGACAGCAGACAGCATGTTCCTTCACACCCATTCACAGCTCCCAAAAATGCTACGCTTGGCATCACAGTTTCAAAGCATTCAAAAAAATTTCCAGAAGTTTTAACTTTTCACCCAACAGTTTTGCCTTTTTTTATCTTAAAAAGAAGAGCTGGCACCATACCAACCATCATAGCTTCTTCTTGAGTTGATCATTGCCCACTAGGGATTGAGACGCAGGCTATGAAAGCAAATAAACGGCTTGACCATGGTAACTGGATGAGTAAGAGCAAATCAGAGGCTTGACTATTATTCTACCTTTTCAGCTATCTAATCCAAAGACATAATACATAGAAAAAAACATATATAGCAGAGGTGTCCAATCTTTTGGCTTCCCTGGGCAACATTGGAAGAAGAAGAATTGTCTTGAGCCACACGTAAAATACACTAACACTAATGATAGCTGATGAGCTAAGAAAAACACACACACAAAAGAAAATTTCACGACATATTAAGAAAGTTTACAAATTTATATTGGGCTCCATTCAAAGCCATGTTGAGCCCCATTCAAAGCTGTCCTAGGCCACATGCAGCTTGGAGTCCATGCATTGGACAAATTTGATATATAGTAAAACACTCATCATTGCAAAATTACAGAACGTTCTGACCAACTGCTGTGTAAGAAAAATGGATGCCAATTTTCACCCTGTCAGTCGGAAGATTCTTCTGTCAGTTTCCAGCAACCGTATCTACACAACAGCATCTCCATCCCGCAATTTTAGATGAGATTGTAAATTTACATACAAGATTTAAAGATATATAATACTCATCAGACACAGTTATACCTGATATTATTTTGTTTATTAAAAGACAACCATTTATGATAAAATGCCCTTCCTCCAAAAAAAAGTTAATCAGCTGCTAATCTCTGGAGACCATACGTATTAGCTTATATGGCAAACAAGGAAGCTTTGTGATTCATAATTCTAAGATGGGGAAATGATCCTGGATTCTCTGTGTGGGCCCTAAATGCAATCCCTTGTTATAGATGAGCAATAACATACACCCAGAAGAGAAGGACACAGGAACACAGAAATAGAAGTGATGTGGCCACGGACCAAGGAATACCACAGCCACCTGAAGCTGGAAGAGGCAAAAAATGGATTTTTCCCCAAAACTTCTGGAGGGAACAGGCCCTGCTGACACCTTGAGTTTGGTCTAGTGAAACTAATTTCAGGCAGGGAATTTCTTGCCTTCAGAACAGGGAAATAATGCAATTCAGGTTTGATTACGGAAATTTATTATAGCAGCAACAGGAAATTAACAAGTAATTCACTGGCCCCCATTTTCTTGCTCAGGTAAAAAGGACCCTTGGGTTCACTGTCTTTGGACGTTCAGGGCCCACTCAGGTGGCCCATGTGCTAAACTGACAACTGCAGGCATAGCCCTTGCTCATTGCATAAGGTGCATTGTCTAAATTCACGGGTTTGACTTGATAAATCATACAAACAAAATAAATTCAGTTTTCACAGACTTTAGAATGAATTGAATTGGTTAAAGTGAACATAAAGAACCATATGATTCTTTTAAAAACTATGTCTTATTTTTAAAAGCCCATCACAGTACTTGTGGATTATAATATATGTATATATGTGTTTGTAGGTATGTATACATGCATATATATATATATATATATATATATGAGTCTTTATCCAAAATGTTAAGAAAAGTATAGTTTAAATGCCATCATTTATCTTTTAGTGGTAGTTTCTAATTTTCTCTACTTTCCAAACATGCTTACCCAAAAATTGGAGATGAAAAGTTCTATTTCTCCATATAGCTCCTTTTTATCATTGTCTCAGTCTGTTCAGCTGTGGTATCACTACAGCAGGGATAACATTTTTAAATGTAATCTGCTCTAATCTGCCTAACTGTCCAACAGAAGACAGACAGGTGTTGCTTTCTCAGTCAGCTTGAGGAAGGTCTCTGAAGCAAACGTCACAGATATGTCCAAATGGTTGGCTAAAATATGCTAAATCAGAGGATGTGTTCTTATTAACAAATTCAAATCTGCAAAATGGTTTCTCCTTATGTTATTTTTTCCTGGAAACTTTCAGGTTTTCTCCTTTGTGCTGTACGTAGTATTTAAGCCTATATGCTAATCTTGACCTAAATCCCTATTCATCTTTCCATCATTAAACACGATCCTGTCATTCAGATGTCTGAAGGCTTAACAGTGACTGTTTCTACTCTTTTAACTGCATGCAATTTGGCATCCTGTTTCCCATAACTGCCATATCCATGTTTTATGGGATTTTGAAAAGGTTTAGGAAAGTATTTTGGATACAGGACAGCCTACTGAATGAGACTTGGAAGGGGCCCTGAGCAACGTGGTGGGGGCCAAGAGAAAGCCCAGCAGTGATTCATGGTGTGTTCACACCGCGTGGGCTGGCAAGTACAGGAGGCGGCTCTCTGCTAGCAGACTGGAACTAAATTCTTAGACATTCCTGGGCTGCCAAACAATGTCATCACAGGGTTTCCTAAAGAAGCTGTGAATTGGATGTCAGTGTCTTTTGGCTGGAAGAAGGGTTTGTGTCAGACCCCAAGAGGTCTCCTTAGATACATTTTTTTTAATTGAGGCTCCTTCTCTTTCTCTGACAAAGAAATGCATTGATACCTGAGTGTTCTGTGTGGGGAAGACTTTTAGCTCAGCCAGATTCCAAGGGGAAGTGTCTAGCAGACTCAGGTGCGGTTATTCCCTCTGCCAGTTCGGTACTTTTACCCCACATTTCCAAAGAAAGTGTGTGCTCTGTCTGGCCCCTGCACACCCTTCCTCCTCACCCAATGTTCTGTGGTCCTACAATGTGACCCCCATTCTTGCTGCTCGAGAGGCCTGGCCACACAGCCTCCCAGGGGCAGCTCATCGCCATGGTAGAAACTTTGGCTATATCCTGCACCTTCTCTCTCCTTCTCTGACCTTTTATTTCCAGGCTGAAAATCCACAGCTCTTTAACACATTCTGAAGCTGCCCATTTTAGCTTAAATAGAAATGAAGAGAAGATTTAATATTTCAGTCCCACTGCATTAGTGTCAGATATGTTTATGCTGTTAAGAGGAAAATAAACACGTCCTGTCATACAGATGCCATTCAAATCTGATGGGACTCAATTTCATGCTTTCAATACTGAGAGGAAGAAACCAGATTAGCTCAAATCAAGAATGATTCCTGAACCTTCTCCATTTGCCACATGCCAGATTTCCAGTTCTTCATTGCCTTTTTATCTTATTTTTTTTAATAGCTACAACACTAGATACCATACTGATATGCTTTCACCGGGATCCTATTAAATAAAATTGATTATCTCTGTGGATGCATCAACTTATAAAGAAGAAGGCACATAATTTTTCAAAGAAGTTATGAGAGGCCTTTCATAAATAAATATTTTAAGTGTATCAGACACATATGAATTTAAAAAATAGTCATAGGAGAATTCAGTTTGAATTTACTTGATAATTTGAAGAAAATCATCACTCACATTAGACAAATGATTGTCAAGAGGAGGAGTCACACACCCTCTTCTGCTTGATTCTCTCAACAACTGTGAGACGAGGTTATGTCATCATTTCATTTCGAAGGTGACAACCCTGCAGCCTAGCATGGATTTCCCAGCATGCCACAGAATAAAACATAGGGTTAGGACAGGACTTCGGGGTTTTCCAACTCCTAATCTTCAATTTTTTCCATGGCACATTGAAAGCTACAAACTATGCTGGTAACCAAAAAGATGTTTTATTATCTCTACATACACTTATGAAATAAATACTTTCGATACTTTGCAGATATCTGTGGCACGTGACGCCTGTCACCAAGCACCAAAGAAGCTCTCCCACCACATCTGATCACGTAGCACATGTTTATCAAAAACTTACTACCATAACATTGTGTGCGCCTGGGGCGGAAGTGGGTGCTGGGGAGAAAGAACTCTTATACCTTCAGAGCTGATGCCCTGCTGAGGGGCCAGGGAAGGCATAAAGAAGAAATTGATTAAGTTACATCAGAAAGCATCAAGCATTATAAAGGGAAAAAAAGCATAGCGGGATCAGAAGAGTGACAGAGGGCGGGGATTGGGCTGTCCTGACCTGTCTGAGTACGTGACTGATGGTCAAGACTACAAAATTGATTTCTGCCCACAGGGAGCAAACAGAAACAACAGCAACAGCAAATAAACCAACAGGCAAAGCCATCAGGAGCTGTAACTTGTAATGGGAAGAAAAACTGGGAGGCTGTGAGACAGGATGATGATGGAAGGGCTGCTCCTACAGAGAGTGGGGTGGGACCCTGTCTTGAGCGAGTGACCTGTATGCTGACCTCTGACGGCTGAGAAGGAACCAGCTGAGTCCATTCAAAGGAGGGACATTCCACCAGAGTCGTCATCAATTGCACTGGTCTGATAACTGGAAGACCCTGGACTTGAGAGAGGCCAGTGTGGGTGTGGACGAGGGATGGACAGGGAGTGAGTGAAGGGTGGCCCAGGATGGATCTGAAGAGATGGGTCTGAGCCCACCCTGAAATCCTGGTGGCCAGGGGAGAAGTTCAGGTTCATCTTAAGGCTAACGGGAAGCCAGGGCAGTGTTTTGATACAGGTGCCATTGTGTGGAGCCCCCGTTGTGGGAGGGAGGGTATAGCAGAGAACAGTTAGATCCCCTGGGAGTATCTGCCATGTCTGCAAAGTGCTGTGAGACTGACCTGACCACCGCCTCAGGAGAGGAAAGGGGACTGGATTTGTGGTGTGCTTGGAGGTAGAAGTGACCAACAGGTTAGAGCCTGGATGGAGTGTGAATCAAATCGTCTGGATGAGGGCAGTGTCTCTCCTAAAGGGACAGGGAAGATTTCAGAGGAGGGACCTGTTTGGGGACTGCTGAAGAGTAATGCATGTTGCAAAGGTCAACTTAATTAGGGGTGCAAGGAATCACGGATGAAGATACATATTCATCCAGTGGGATTTGGGTAAGACAACTTCAAAGCTCTTTCCAGTGCCCCCATCACCCCCTCCAGGCAGTCACACAGCTGTACACCGGGGCCTCCAGTGACACCTCTCACGGAGACCTCCCCATCCTTGGACGGGCCTGCCTTGGATCACACCCTGGAGCTTCCTGCCCCAGGACTTGAACCTGACAAAGCCATTTGGCCCATCCAGAGATGGACATAGTGCTGCTTCTCCAAGTGATTTCGGCCAACACTCAAAATGGGCAACTACGCTCCTTGTTCTGTTTCTCTGAGCAGCTAAACAGCTGTCATGGCCTCCACCTTTCCTCACCCAAGCATTCTCTGGCTACTTGTCCTGGCCATGGCTTTTGAATTTTGCTTTGTTTGTTTAATGCTCTCTGAATGAGTCATCCAGAACTGATGTGGCACCCATGGATGGGGCCAGAGAAATCAGAAAAAGGCTCCTGACCCCTTCACCTTGGCTGCTGGAGTCTGTTGATCCAGCCTCAGGCAACTCTGCCTTTTGGGCTCCCACACCAGACAGAGGATTCATTCTGATCCCAGGCAATTAGGCCCTCTTGTTCCACACATGCCTCTGTAAGCTAGGGCTCTTTAGTTCTGCTTTGGAGGACATGGTTTTGGATCCCAAATCATCTTGGCTACATTCTGATGATCTCTCTGACAAGTGACACTGGAAATGTATTCCTGGTTTCACTGGGGACAAGAACACAATGGAAACTCAGCTATTAGTGCTGGGCCCACAGCCCAAGCTGCAGCCATGGGCAGAGTGTTGTGACTGCAGCGCACCGGCAAGGACAGGGTGCTTATCCAGGAGCTTTGTGAGCACAGACAGGACGCTGTGTGCCTTTGTACCGCCAGTCTGTGGTGTCAGGCAGGCAGGAAATGTGCTATCCTCGAGTGAAGCAGGATCCCACACACTTGGCTTGGTTGTCTGAGACCAAATTCGGAGAGCGCTAAATCCTGGCTTAAGAAGCCAGGGCTTTCTTCCACAGGAACTGGAAAAACGTTGTAACAAAGGGCTAAAGAAGCATTTGGGAAGGTTGGCTGGTGGGAAGGTTAAGGACGAACTGAAGCTAATATGGTTACCTTTCTGTGAACCCCACAAAGAAGTTAATTTGAGGAAAACTTTGAGTTATATCGTAGGTAAAATAAATAATTGTGACATACTTTGGATATAAAGTGAACATATAAAGTCAATCATTCATTCAATACCATAGTACTTCTGTGTTTTCTCAAAACAAAATATCCAATTCAAGGTGGGTGAGAGTGAGTTTTACACAAAATTATCCTTGCTTGACAGCAGTACCAGTGTGGTAAGACACATTTGTAGATGCACAGAGCCAGCATGGTACATAGCAAACTATCGGCACAGCATCTTCCTACAAGAATTATTTCTGTTGGCTGCTAAATATGTGATGTGTTCACATGGTTCAAAAACTCTCCCTCTCCCCAAGGGGTCCACTTACCTAATCCACACCAAGCCTTCTGCCCACGCAGTTTCAGTTTCTTAGGAATCTTTCCCGTATTTTCTTGTAGCAATCAGTCTTCCTTCTGCCTTTCCTGCTCTTATTTATTTGATTNTAAAAAAAAAAAAAAAAAAAAAAAAAAAAAAAAAAAAAAAAAAAAAAAACAATAAAAAAAAACTGATTAAATAGGACACAGCCTAGAAACTAGTCCAGAACCACAAACGCACAATGGTCTTCTTAGCACATGTTCATCAGACGCTTATTACCACAACACTGAGTGTGCCTGGGGCTGGAGTGGGTGCCCGGGAGAGAGAGCTCTGTTGTAAACCAGTACAGGTAGCTTCAGAGCTCATTCGTGGATGAGGGGCTAGGAAAGTCATGAAGAAGAAGCTGATTAAATTATGCCTGGAAGCATCAAGCATTATAAAGAAAATTAAAAAGCAAAGTGGGATCGAAAGAGTGATGGAAGGTGGGAATCAGGGTAGCCTGATCTGCGTGAGAAAGTGACTGACAGGCAAGAGTACATAATTGGTTTCTTCCCATAGGAACCAAACAGAAACAATAGCAACGAATAAAACCAAAGGGCGAAGCCATCATGAGCTGTGATAGGTGATGAGAAGGAAAGCCAGGAGGCTGGGCGATGCATCAGCTCAGCCATGATGCCGGATCTGTGGCCAGCCACGCTGAACTGGCCTGTGAGTATATCCCAGGCTGTACTGTGGAATTATTACTCTGTTTCCAACTTAGTACTAATAGACACTGTGGCTGTGGTTTATCCAATGGATGGAATTCACTTCTTTCCTGATAATCCTGTTTTACAGTTTCAAGATAAAAGTAAAACAACACAAGAAACAAACAAAAATAAAAATCCTATATAGAAAGTGTTGGGAAGAGGCACCTAGGACCGATACCACAGACAGGCTTTTCTAGAAACCACCCCTGGACTGTCTTGGGCAACATGAGGGGTACTTGGATTTCTGGGCTGGTCATCCTCTTATTGCTATTTCATGGAAGCCAATGATATTCAGTGCTTCTGGCAAGCTCATTATGCAAATTTATATTATTTTGCCATTATAAAACAGATACATACTGGCATATCAAAAGGAATTTAGAAAATAAAGATCTTAAAGTCCATTGGTGTACTAAATTTAGAAAGAGCAGCATTTTCAAAACAGTATGCCTTATTATAAACCGATAAGGAAAAAAATTGTTGTAGCCAAGAGCTCACTGACAGATGAAAATAATAGAATAATGGAGTAGCAGAATTCTAGAATGGGAAAATGATTATTAAAAGGAGGAAAGAGCAGAGGCCAGCTTTTTTAAATTGCCTGCTAGTCTCTTCCTGTGAGGTGGATTGCTGATCCTTCAGGAAGAGAGAACAGGTTTCACAGTTTCCTTGGTTTTTACTTATAAACCTATAGGCTCCACTCAGCCCGGCCCTGGAGGGGAACACGAGGCGCAGCTTTAAACAAGGAATCACAGAAATGCATTTATTTACTTTTTATGTAATTTTTAAATTTTTGAGATGGGGTCTCACTCTGTCACTCAGGCTGGAGTGCAGTGGCACAGCCATGGCTCACCACAGCCGTGACCTCCCAGCTCAGTTGATCCTCCCCCTTAGCCTCCCAAGTAGCTGGGACTATAGGCGTTCACCACCATGCCGAGCTAGTTTTTATACATTTTGTAGAGACGGGATTGCACTGTGCTGTGTAGCCTGGTCTTAAACTCCTGGATTCAAGTGGTCCACCTGTCTCAACCTTCCAAAGTGCTAGGATTACAGGCGTGAGCCACCACATCTGGCGGAGATGCATTTGTTAAGAAGCCCCTATCAGTGAAAGACCTAGATTATTGATATAATATGGAACAAAATAGCATGAGAATAACCCATTGCCCTGGCTTGTGGAATGACTCAGAAAGCTGGGAAAGCAGCAGCCCAGCAGAAGTTTGGGGCTCACAGGGGAGGGTATGGGAGCTCTTGGAGGCACCATCTGGGCTCGTCAGCTCCATAATCAAATTTTTGTCTCTATCATCCCATGAACCAAAACCTAGGGACAGAAATACGCAGAAGGAAAACGAGCACAATGCATCAAACCATTGCCTGTATTACAACTGGATCCAAATTAGCCTTGGGATGCAATGTTTACTTAGTTTACATATTATATACTTAGTGCAATAAACAAATTGAAATGTTCATATGCCTACTGTATAGAAGTGAAGAAACATTCCCTTAATTTTGACACTTTGTGTTTGTTATTCTATTAAATCATAAAAAAATGAAATAAGTCACATGTCTGAACCTCCCGTCCCCAGCTCTGGTCACAGGGCCTCCTATACCTGGGACTAGAGGTGCATTCCAGTGTACAAAACCACTTGATTTTTCCCAGTAGGTTTCCAAAATCAGAGTGATTTTTCACTTGAATTAGTTCTTTAGAAATGCATCCCCAAGGAAAAGTGCTACACAAATACGTTTTATTACAGTTTTGATCGTCAATTTGCCAGACCTACTCTTTTATGGAACTGATAATATGAACCTTTCAATAAAATATGTCTGGCCTACCCTGGCCCATCATCATCCTCTCCATAAAATGAGTATATATATGAACCCCAGAAGAGGGGAATCTTGAAGGCCTGGGTTACAATTACAGCCATGCCATTGATATAAACCAAAATCCTACAAAATTCCTCTAAAGCCAATAAACTAACTAGATATACAAAGAACTATATGTGTAAACCTATAAAAATCTTTCTGAATACAGAAAATATTTGAATAAAGTAAGAGTAGATTTGTTGCTTCATATAAGACCAGCATATTAAATATATTGATTTCTTCACATAACTAAGTAAATTAAAGGCAACCTCAATCAAAATTTCCGCCATTTTTGGAAATTGAAAATTCAAAGTCTTCTGGATAATTCAGAACCAGGCAGGAACATTTCGAACACAGGAAGTAAGAACAGGGACTTGCCACTCACTAATAAAATATAAAATAAAGCAGCAGTAACTAAAACAGTTCATCTACAGAGGAATGAACAGACAGGCTGGTAGAGCAGGGGGGCCAACTGCAGACCAAGTGCACATGGCAACTTCGTGTTTAATGAAGACAGAATTTCAAATCAAGAAAGGAATGCGTAAATTAGTTAAGAAATAGATTCGTTCATATGTAGATAACTAGTTAAGATTCATTTTAGGTTAGTTAAGAAATGGTTTAAAATAACTGCCATCTAGAAAACGACAATGGGTTAACAGTACTTCTTACATGAAGAGATATTTTTTAAAATAATTGTGGTCTATGAAATTGTTTTTCTAAACATGAGTGGTTATGTAGATTAATAAATATAGCACAATAATTATTGTGTTGCAAGTTTTATGATGGACAAAGTCAAGAAACAATTTATTCACTGAACAAAAGCAAGAAAAAAATAATAGAAAAAAAAGTATTGCAAGGAGTATTTCAATATAACATGTCATTATTTTTGTAATAAAAATTATTTAAATAAAAACCAAGGCACATATAAAAACTTAGTTCCAATATCATAACTGAATTCAGAAAGAAATTTCCAATCCTCTCCCAGAAAAAGTGCTAACTAGAGAGATTTTAATGAGAATTAGGTGTTGCCTTTAAGAGAACTACAAATATTATCTAAAATATGTGAAAGCAGATTGAAATACATAAAAAAGTGTAACATGCTTTGGGAGTTAAAATGGATGCCAAAGGACATTGATCTAACTATTTCTTAGTCTCTGAATAAATTTTGAGGATCCTTTGAAACTAAGAGCCTTGCGTAGACATCTTGTATTTTGTTCCTCAGTGCTGTCTCCTGAAACCCAACATGGAGAGTCACACAGTTTAGGTACTGAATGAAAGGCCCAGACCCCAGACAAGATCACTGCCTCTCCCCCAACAGTTTACACTATGGCTACAAATGATCACTTCTGAAAGTGTCTGGATCTAAATGAGTGAGATGTTTGTTGCTGTTTGTTTAGAGAGCCTTGTGTAGCTTGAATGAGGATATTGGCCCAGGAAAGTCTAGCCCCATTGTGAAATCTCTGTGCCTCCTTCAATTTCTTCATTTTTTTTTAAATGAAGACAATTTTACCCCTCACGTGGGGTTGTTAACATAATCACATTCTGGGACTTACAATGAGCACATACACCTGCATTTAACCCTTGCTAATCACATTGTGATTAACCAAAGAAGTGAACACGATCTGAATCTGTGAGTCAGGAACCAAGGTAAAGACCCAAATGACATGAAGAACCCAAACCCACATGAAAGTCATGAAATGGTGAACTTTTTCTCAGCCCAGGACAGCTGGTCTGTGTTGACCCATAAACTGTGAAAATTTTCATCCTTAAGAATGGACAAGACACCCAACACCAGCTTCCTTGCAGGTGCTCACTGAGCTCCCAGCTCTAACAGAACAGATTGAATACAACAGTGAGTTATCACCAAGAGCGAGTTTTCTACTGAGCAAGATTTTGCCTAGAACATGTGATCCACGGGATCAATGAGGCTGCACTCATTGTTGGATGTCACCTGGTAGCAGTGATGGGGAGGACGTGATGAAGAGAAAGTGGATGAAGGAACAGAGAGACCCCTAAAAGGAAGCATCAGTCTGGAGAAGCTAAGAAAAAAAAAAAAGAAATAGAAGCATCTAGGAAATTAAACCAATGTACTGGGCTAACTCTCAGATCATTCCAGCCAACTTTTCATGTGACTTTAAAAGGAGTTAGGCTGGATGGGGTCTGGACTGTGCACCTAAGGGGACAAATCTCATATTTAAATGTACAAAAATTGGGGTGGGGGGCAGGGCCAGGATGGCTGATTAAAAACAGCAGTGATCTGAGGCTCCCATCAATAAAACAAAACAGAACAAACCCATAATAAGCATGTGAATCCTTCACCAGCTACCAAGGTATCCAAGTTCTCTCAGAACCGGATGTGATCCATGGAGAGTAAGGAAGAGCAGTGTGGTGCGGAGGCCCACCTGAGAGCCACATAGTGCATGGGAGCCGCTCCCCCAACCACGGGAGGAGGGGAGTGAATGTGCTACCTACCTGGGGAAATCGTGCTTTTTCCACGAAACTGTGCAACCCATGGATCAGAAAATATCACACCAAACCCACACCACCAAGGCCTAGAGTCCCAGGCCCAGAGCTGCACAGATTCTCAACAGCCTCTCAGCTGGAAATCTGCTTAAGCCTAGTGACCTCCTGGGGAGAAGTGATCGGCACTGAAGCTGTAGTTGCCTGCTGTCTAAGCCTTTGTGTTCCTTAGAGGAGGGGCAGCTGCCAGCACAGGGACTCACAACTGCCTAATGCGTTAAGCTTGCTGGGCGGTGGAAGGGCAGCATCTATCTCTATAGCTCCAGGTTGCACTTTTTCCCAAGTTAGTACCAGGGAGGCTGGACTGCCTGGTCCCAAGATGTGTCCCCCACAGCCCAACACACCAGCTGTGGCAGAGTGCCTCTTCAGGCCTGACCCTGACTCATCCTTCCTCAACTGGGCAGGACTTCCCTGCAGGAATGCCAATAGCTCCAGCAGAGGCTAAAGGACAGAACCTGGATCTCCCTGGGCCAGAGCCCCTAGCGGGAGGGGTGGCCACATTGTCTGCAGACCAGCAGACTAAGCCTTTCCTATGGGTAGTTCTGAGGAATCTGAGCAGTGCAGATGAGTGAGTTTCCCCCCAGCAAGGCACATGTCCTCCATCAAAGGACAGTCAAAAAGCTTTGTTAAATGAGTCCCATTCCCTATGCCACACAACTGAGACTCTCCAACAGGTGTTTTCAGACACTATACAGGCACAATCCTACTGGTATCTGATTGGTGCCCCTTGAAGTCAAAGATCCCAGTAGAAGGAGCAGGCAACCATCTTTGCTGTTCTCCAGGTGTGGGAGTAAGCCAGATGAACAGGGCCTGAAGTGAAACCCCAGCAAACCACAGCAGCCCTACAACAGAGGAACCTGATCATTGGAAGAAAAACAAACAACAGAAAGCAACAACAGCAGCATCAACAACAACAGAAGCCCCCAAAAAAACACCATCCAAGGGACAACAGCCTCAAATATCAAAACTGGAAAAACTCATGAAGATGAGAAATAATCAATGAAAAAATGCTGAAAACTCAAAAGGCAGGAGTGCCTCTTCTCCTCCAAATGATCACAACATCTCTCCAGCAAGGGCACAGAACTGAATGGAGGATAAGATGTATGAATTGGCAGAAGTAGCCTTCAGAAAACGGATAATATAAAAAATATATACTGAACTAAATAAACATGTTCAGTCCAATGCAAAGAAGCTAAGAACCTTGATAAAAGGTTAGAGGAGCTGCTAACTACAATAAACAGTTCAGAGAGGACATAAATGACCTGATGGAGCTGAAAAACACAGCATGAGAACTTTGTGAAACATATGTAAGTAACAATAGCTGAATCGCCTAAGCAGGAGAAATGATATCAGAGTTTGAAGACCACCTAGCTGAAATAAGGCATGCAGGCAGGACTAGAGAAAAAAGAATGAAAATAAATGAACAAAGCCTCCAAGAAATATAAGACTTCATAAAAAGACCAAGCCTATGATTGATTGGAGTACCTGAAACAGACAAGGAGGATGGAAACAAGCTGGAAAATACACTTCAGGATATTTTGTAGGAGAATTTTCCCAACCTAGCAAGACAAGCCAACATGCAAATTCAAAAAATACAGAGAACATCACTAAGATACTGCATGAAAAGACCAACCCAAAGACACATAATCATCAGATTCTCCAAAGTTGAAATGAAGGAAGAAATGTTAAAAACAGCCAGAGAGAAAGGCCAGGTCACCTTCAAAGGGAAGCCCATCAGGCTAACAGCAGAACTCTCAGCAGAAACTCTACAAGCCAGGAGAGATTCTGGGCCAATAGTCAACAATTTTTAAGAAAAGGATTTTCAAGAATTTCACATTTAGCCAAACTAAGATTCATAAGCAAAGGCGAAATAAAATCCTTTCCAGAAAAGCAAAGGCTGATGGATTTTATTACCACCAGACCTGCCTTGCAAGAGCTCCTAACGGAAGCCGTAAATATGGAAAGAAAAACGGGTACAAACCACTGCAAAAACACACCAAAATATAAAGACCAATGACACTATGAAGAAACTGCATCAACTTATGTGCAAAATAATCAGATACCATCATGACAGGACAAAATTCACACATTACAGTACCAGCCTTAAATGTAAATGGGTTAAGTGCCCCAATTAAAAGATGGAGACCGGCAAATTGGATAAAGAGTCAAGACCCATCAGTGTGCTGTATTCGGGAGAATCATCTCATGTGCAAAGACACACATAGGCTCAAAAAAGGATGGAGGAAAATTTACCAAGCAAATGGAAAGCAAAAAAAAGCAGGGATTGCAATCCTAGTCTCTGATAAAACAGACTTTAAGCTAACAAACATCAAAAAGACAAGGAAGAATTTATGTAATGGTAAAGGGAATAATTCAGCAAAAGAGCTAACTATTCTAAATATATAGGCACCCAAAACAAGAGCACCTAGACTCACAAAACAAGTTCTTAGAGACCTACAAAGAGACTTAGACTCCCATACAATAATAGTGGGAGACTGTAACATGACACTGTCAGTATTAGACAGATCAACAAGACAGAAAATTAACAAGGATACTCAGGACTTGAACTCATCTCTGGATCAACTGTATCTAAAAGACATCTACAGAACTCTTGACCCCAAATCAACAGACTATACATTCTCCTCAGCGCCACATGGCACTTATTCTAAAATAGACCACACAGTTGGAAGTAAAACACTCCTCAGCAAATGCAAAAGAATGAAAATTATAAAAAAACAAACAAAAAACAGTCTCTCAGACCACAGTGCAATCAAATTAGAATTTGAGATTAAGAAATTCACTCAAAACCACACAATTACATAGAAATTGAACAAGCTGCTCCTGAATGACTCCTGGGTAAGTAATGAAATTCAGGCAGAAATCAAGAAGTTCTTTGAAACAAATGAGAACAAAGAGACAATGTACCAGAATCACTGGGACACAGCTAAAGCAGTGTTAAGAGGGAAATTTATAGCATTAATGGCCACATCAGAAAGGTAAAACGATCTCAAATCAACACCCTAACATCACAATTGAAACAGATAGAGAGGCAAGAACAAACTAATTCAAAAGCTAGCAGAAAACAAGAAATATCTAATATCAGAGAAGAATTGAAGGAGATAGAGACACAAAAACCACTCTAAGAAATCAATGAATCCAGGAGCTGCTTTTTCAAAAAAAATTAATAAAAATAAAATAACAACATAGATAGACCACTAGCTGGGTTAATAAAGAGAAAAACAGAGGAGAATCAAATAAACAAAATAATTAATGATAAAGGTAATATCACCATTGATCCCACAGAAATACAAACTACCATCAGATAATACTATAAACACTTCTAAACAACAACAACAAAAAAACATGAAAATCTAGAATAAATGGATAAATTCCTGGACACATACACCCTCCCAAGACTAAACGAGGAAGAAGTTGAATCTCTGAATAGACCAATAACACGTTCTGAAATTGAGACAGTAATTAACAGCCTACAAAGCAAAAAAGTCCAGGACAACATTGATTCACAGCCAAATTCTACTAGGGGTAAAAAGAGGAGCTGGTATTGTTCCTTCTGAAATTAATTCAAAAAATTGAAAAGGTAGGACTCTTCCCTAACTGATTTATTGAAGCCAGCATCATGCTGATACCAAAACCAGAAAGAGGAACAACAACAAAAGAAAACTTATGGGCCAATATTCCTGATGAACATTGAAGTGAAAATCCTCAGTAAAATACTGGCGAACTAAACCCACACCACATCAAAAAACATAACCACCACAATCAAGTCAGCTTCATCCCTGGAATGCAAGGCTGATTCAACATATGCAAATCAATAAACATAGTCCATCACATCAACAGGACCAAAGACAAAAACCACATAATTATCTCAATAGATACAGAAAAGGCCTTTGATCAAATTAAACATTTCATCACATTAAAAACTCTCAATAAACTAGATATTGATGGAACATATCTCAAAATAATAAGAGTTATTTATGACAGATTCACAGCCAATATCATACTGAAAGAGCTAAAGCTGGCAGCATTCCCTGTGAAAACCAGCCCAAGATAAGGATACCCTCTCTCACCATTCCTATTTAACATAGCATTGGAAGTTCTGGTTGGAGCAATCTGGCTACAGAAAGAAATAAAGGGTATTTCAATAGAAAGAGAGGATATCAAATTGTCTCTGTTTGCAGATGACATGATTTTATTAAAAAAAAAACCCATTATCTCAGCCTAAAAATTCTTAAACTAATAAGCAACTTCAGCAAAGTCTCAGGATACAATATCCAAGTGCAAAAATCACAAGCATTCCTTTACACCAACAATAGAGAGAGAGCCAAATCATGAATGAACTCCCATTTACAATTGCTACAAAAAGAATAAAATATCTAGGAATACAGCTAATAAGGGATATGTAGGACCACTTCAAGAAAAACTGCAAACCACTGCTCAAGGAAATAAGACAGGGCACAAATAAATGGAAAACATTCCACCCTCACGGATAGGAAGAATCAATATCATAAAAATGGCCATACTGCCCAAAGTAATTTATAGATTCAATACTATTCCTATCAAACTACCATTGACATTTTTCACAGAATTAGAAAAAATACACTATGACTTTATATAGAATAAATAAGATTCCATATAAAATTTATATGAGTCCATATAGCTTAGACAATCCTAAGCAAAAAGAACAAAGCTGAAGACGTCACACTACAGTACCTGACTTCAAACTATACTACAAGGCTACAATAACCAAAACAGCATGGAACTGCTACCAAAACAGGCATATAGACCAATGGAGCAGAACAGAAGCTTCAAAAATAACACCACACATCTCCAGTCATCTGATCTTTGACAAACCTGACAAAAACAAGCAATGGGGGAAGGATCTCCTTTTCAGTAAACAGTCCTGGGAAAACTGGCTAGCCATATGCAGAAAACTGAAACTGGACCTCTTAGTTACACCTTACACAAAAATTAACTCAAGATGGTTAAAGACTTAAATTTAAAACCCAAAACCATAAAAACTCTAGAAGAAAACATAGACAATACGATTCAGGACATAGACATGAGCAGGCAAAGATTTCATGATGAAAAAAGACAAAAGCAATTGCAACAAAAGCTAAAATTAACTAATGAGCTCTAATTAAACTGAAGAGCTTCTGCACAGCAAAAGCAACTAGCATCAGAGTGAACAGGAAACCTGCAGAATGGGATAAATTTTTTGCAATCTACCCATCTGACAAAGGTTTAATACCTGCAATCTACCCATCTGACAAAGGGTTAATATCCAGAATTACAAGGAACTTAAATTTATGAGAATTAAAAACATACAACCCCATAAAAATGTGGGCAAAGGATATGAACAGACACTTCTCAAAAGAAGACATTTACATGCTCAACAAACATATGTAAAAAGAACAACATCACTGATCATCAGAGAAATGCAAATCAAAACCACAGTGAGATATCATCTCATGCCAGTCAGAATGGCAATTATTAAAAAGTCAAGAAACAATAGGTGCTGGCAAGGCTATGGAGAAATAGAAATGGTTTCACACTGTTGACTGGAGTGTAAATTAGTTCAACCATTGTGGAAGACAGTATGGCAATTCCTTAAGGATCTAGGACCAGACATACCATTCAACCCACCAATTCCATTACTGGGTGTATACCCAAAGGAATATAAATCATTCTACTATAAAGGAATATGCACACGTATGTTTATTGCAGAACTATTTACAATAGCAAAGAAATAGGTCCAACCCAAATGCCCATTAATGATAGACTGGATAAAGGAAATGTGGTACCTATACAGCATGGTATACTATGCAAACATGGAAAGGAATGAGGTCATGTCCTTTGCAGGGACACGGATGAAGCTGGAAGGCATCATCCTCAGCAAATTAAAACAGGAACAGAAAACCAAGCTCTCATGCTCTCACTCATAAGTGGGTGTTGAGCAATGAGAACACATGAACATCACACAACAGGGCCTGTTGGGGGATGGAGGTGAAGGGAGGGAAGTTAGAGGACGGGTCAATAGCTGCAGCAAACCACCACTGTACATGTATACCTATGTAACACATTAGCAGGTTCTGCACTTGTATCCCAGAACTTAAAGTAAAATAATAAATAAATAAATAAATTTGCAGAAATGAGTAACACTGCCTTAACCTTCTTTTTATTTACTATATTTGCATTTAATTATGCCTATAACTATTATACCTAGTGATTATTTTTGTAACTAATCATTACATTTAATACTAAACATTTGATAAATGCAGAAAACCACAAGGGAAAAATAACAATGGCCCCAAAATCATACTATTCAATTATTACTTTTAACATTTGGTAAGTTATCTGATTCTACAAAATAATGCCATGCTGTTTTAAAATCAAATTTTAAATAACCAATGTAAACTTTTTTCCAAGCAATTGAATATTTTTCAACAAAATTATTTCAACTGACTCTGTAGCCATGGAGATAGACCGATTTACATCTCCAGTCTTTTTTAATTGCATAGTTCATTTGTTTTTAGGTTTTAGCATTAAAAATAAGGCCACGTCAAACATACATGTGACACAAAGTTGCAAAATGTCTTCTCTCTATTGCTTTTGTTCTTACTACCCCTCTCAAGAATCTACACCTTCACATTCCAGTTGTGTTTCTATGGTTTGGCTCTGGATCCCCACCCAGTTCTCATTTTGAATTGTAATCCCCACAATCTCCACATGTCACAGGAGGGACCTTGTGGGAGGTGACTGGACAATGGGGGCAGTTTCCCACATACTGTTCTTGCGATAGTGTATGAATTCTCACAAGATATGATGGTTTTATAAATGGTAGTTTTTCCTGTGCTCTCACATGCTCTCTGTCTCTCTCACATACCTGCTACTGTGGAAGGTGTGCCTGCTTCCCTTTCCACCATGATTGTAACTTTCCTGAGGCCTCCCCAGCCATGCAGAACT
This sequence comes from Cebus imitator, assembly GCF_001604975.1. Lineage (NCBI taxonomy): Eukaryota > Metazoa > Chordata > Mammalia > Primates > Cebidae > Cebus > Cebus imitator. The sequence continues at coordinate 2,656,856 of NW_016107500.1, read as the reverse complement.
GTGAGTCAATTAAACCTCTTTCCTTTATAAATTATGCAGTCTTGGGAAGTTCTTTTTTTTTTTTGAGATAGAGTCTGGTTCTGTCACCAGGCTGGAATGCAATAGCATGGTCTCGACTCACTACAACCTCCACTTCCCGGGTTCAAGTGATTCTCCTGCCTCAGTCTCCTGAGTAGCTGGAACTACAGGCAGGCACCATCATGCCCAGCTAATTTTTGTGTTTTTAGTAGAGATGGGGTTTCACCATGTCAACCAGCATGGTCTCGATCTATTGACCTCGTGATCCGCCCACCTCAGCCTCCCAAAGTGCTGGGATTGCAGGTGTGACCCACTGCACCCTGCCAAGAAGTTATTTATAGCAGTGTAAAAATGAACTAGTACATGTGTTTAACCATAAACTGAGAAATCACAAACATTTTCATTGCTTTAATCTTTTCCAACTTGACAGATAGCAATAATTTCACGTTTATATTTGAACTTTATACCCCATTGATTATCACTGAGATTAATCAGTTTCAGGGTTGATGGTATTTGTATTGCTTATGTTTATTTTTAAAATTCTTAATTGTTCATTCTCATTTTTAATTATTTATTCAGAATTTATCTATCTTAATTATTTGAAGGATATCTTTGTGTATTAATATTAACATGTATAAATCACATTTATTGTCTTTTTATTTGATTTGGGATAATATAATCATATAATAATTTCAAATTTCTGAAGACATGACCCTAAATCTTTTATTCTATAGTTTTTGGTTTTGGTTGGATACTTAACTTGGCCTTTTGCAATGCCAAGTTCTAATAAGTAAACTCTATGTTTTGTTCTTTTTCTGATCTTAACATTTAAATAGCTAATCCCTTTACATATTGTTTGTGGATGTGTGGGAAGAAGATGGAGAGTTTGACTTATTTTCTTTCCATCCCCTGGATTCTAACCTGCCTGACTAGGCTCAGTTCTTTTTTTCTCCCTGTCTTGTAGATGCATTTCATAATTATGTTTTAGAAAACATATTCCTTTATACATTTTGAAAAGGTTATGTCATAGACATAGATTCATTTGATAAAAAATAAAGATTTTACATTTTTGTTTGTATCTAATGTTTTTAAAACTCCTAATATACAGGTTGGATTCACTAAGAAGCAGCCTCTGAGATACAGATGAACATCATGGAAGTTTTTTAGGGAGTGATCACAGGATCAATACCTATGAATGGAGGGGAAAAAAGGAGAATTGGGCAGAGGGAGAAGTTGGGTTGAGATGCAGACCCATTAAGATCTATGCTAACACTATAGGGAGAAGGCCTTGTATCTAAGATGCTCCCTGAGAGTGGTCCAGGGTTGGAGTGAGGAGACAGAGTCTCTATGTTACTGCATTAGCCAGTCATTGTCTGAGGGCTGCTCAGAAGGCAGCAGGATCTTGGGCAAGGTGACTCTCAGCCAAGGCAACTCCTGAGGAGCTACCAGCCCAAAATGTTTTCAGCAGCCAGGGAAACAAAGTCCTTCTGTTCTGGAAGGGGATCTGGGAGGCACAGCCTAGCACCCTTGAAAGCCCACTGTCGTGGCCTTTCTGATAGGCTAGCTACACGTGTGTCCTGGGAGCAGCTCACCCAGAAGGCTGCTGACATCACCTTCTCAGGAAGCTTAGCAGAGGAAACTTACTAGAATAAACTATAGTCTCTGACACTAAAGCCAGACTCAAATCTACAAACGATGCACATGTCTTCCCCTTCTTTCCATATGAGGCTCTCATCCCACTTGGCTAGCATGTCTGCTGGTTTGCCTGGGTGAGACCCAGCTCCTATCCCTGGGGATCTGAGTCTGTATTTATCATGCTCTTATCAGGGAATGGCTCCATTCACTGTCAAAACTGGAGAAGGAAGTCCTAAGAACCACCTACGTGGATACCATGTGTTAAGTTTTCTCCTCAGCTCCACGGAGAGGTGACCGTACATCCTACTGATGGCAGCAGTAGGACCTCCTTTCGACAGCCGTAGGACCTCCTCTGGTGGCCTGCTGTGCCGTGTGCACTGTGGCATCTCCCTTTCTATAAAATGGGTCATTTGGTCTGATGTGATGTCACAAGAAATGCCATATTTGGTATCAGTCATTCTGTAAGAGGATGCCTTTCCTTTGGCACAAACAGTCTGAACTGCTTATGTGGTGGCTGAAGTTCTGTGTTCAGTGGAATTCTGGTGTGTCCTGTAGAAATCAGGACCTCTAAAATCCACAGAAATCTCAACTATCTAGATGAAAATCACACATTCACAAGTGGATATTGTTGTATCCAAGTGAGTTAGAAGGAATGTGCCACACTCTGAGATCCAAATTAAGAGTCCTTTATTAGCCAGCAACCGAGAGACGGCTAATGCTCAAAATTCTCTGGGTCTTGAGGAAAGGGCTTGATTATCTTTTATACCTTTATTTAGGTAGGGGAGGAGGTACCTAGCTGAAGTGGAATTTTACAGAAACAGAAAAAGCAGGTTAGTAGGAGGCATTAAGCGGAGAAGCAGGGGGAACTTTCCATACAATCACTAAGCGGGTGTTTGGGTACTTTCTACACAATAATCAAAGGGAGTTTTTCACAATGGCAGGTGGGCTGGCCAAACAGGGTACAGGTACAATAGTTTCAAGGGCTAAGAACAGCATGCTTCAAACCTCAACCTTCACGGCTCTGGGTACAGCATGACACAGTTATGAACCTGAGGGGCCATGGCAGGGAGGGAGAAGTGAAGCTGGAATTTTCAGCTAAAATGGAGCCAGTCAGGCTAGCCCAATTTAGGTTACCACAGATATGATGAATGACAAGGCCACTTCTGCTGGAACCTAATGACTTTATTGGTTAGAAACATAGCACATGAAATGGTCATTGACTTAGCACCTACACTGAATTTTAAGGAATGGCCTCTCATCCTCACAGGACATCACCTCTGAGCTAGAGCAGCAGATGTATATTCACAGGCTGTCCCATTATGCTGGACTGGACACTTCTGATGGTGTGGGGTGTGGTGAGAGTAGTGCTGTGGTCACGTGCCCACTGCCATATCTCCCTTTTTATAAAGTGTGTCCCTTGGTGTGATGTGACGTCACATAAAATGACTTATTGTACACCAAACGTTCTGTAAGCCCCTAGAGCAACAGAATATTGTGGTGAGGCCCCCAAACAGAAAGACAAGTTCACCACCAGTATGTGCCCTTTCCCGATCAAAAGGAATTGCTGCCCCTTTCAGGACAGAAGTACTCTACTGTGGTCAATTGTGACCAAGTTGGACCATCTTTGAACCACAGCTCAGACTTATTTTCATTCTCTGCTCATTAGCCATTAGGAAGCCAATTTTTAGGGTATACTCACACTGTCTCCAGCATTCTCACTGGATCCTAAATCCTGTTTCCTGGAAGAGAACTTCATATCAACAAGCTTCTTATTAAGGATGGTACAATCAGGAGAAAAAAGCCCTGCCGTAATTTAAACAGAGGACTTTCAGTGTAAAGAATTTCTAACTAGGAATATGAAGATATGAAGAGCACTTGAAAGAATGACCTTGGACTGAGGGAGAGTACCCAAGGAAGGATAAATTTGGAAGCAGTGCCTCCTCCCTGCAGCTAGGACTACAGTGAAGAAGCCAGGGATGCAGCGCCCTGGATGGCAGAGAAACTTGCCAGATTGGAAGAAAATCGTTGCGTCCAGTCTACACTCAAAGAACAGGTTTAAGTGCAAGGACATAAATACAGAGAAAGTGGCAGTCATCGGGGATTGTCGCAGAAGTCTGCCGATCACATTTAATTATCATTGTGTTACTGTAGATACCACATTTTGTAAGTAGTTTTCATAACCATAATTTAAATATCTGAGAAAATATTCCACTATCTCAATAAATAAAGCTATGTATGCATTAAAGCATCTTTTCAGAAATATATGGGTTTGTTCTTATTCATAAATTAAAAAATGAAAAAAACAGAAGTGACAGTTTAGCACAAGAAGGTGCAGATTCAACCATTTCCAGTACAGAAGTTAGATTAATAAGATATCATTATATGAAGCACATGAATGATATGGTCTGTCTGTGTTCCCACCCCAATCTCATCTTGAATTTTAGCTCCCATAATTTCCACATGTTATGGGAGAGACCCAGTGGGAGATAACTAAATCATGGGAGCAGTTTCCCCCATACTGTTCTCACAGTCGTGAACAAGTCTCACGAGATCTGATGGTTTTATAAGGGAAACCCCTTTTGCTTGGTTCTCAATTCTCTCTTGCTTGCCACCATGTAAGATGTGACTTGCTCTTCCTTGCCTTCCACCATGATTGTGAAGCCTCCCCATCCATATGGAACTGAGAGTCAATAAAACTCCTTTCCACTATAATTATCTAGTCTTGGGTACGTCTTTATTAGCAGCATGTGAACAGACTCATACAATGCAGTTCAGTCAAAATTTAGTCTCTGCATGCTAGGAATAGTTCCAGCCAATCAGTCCATGTATATCTGAACTACCTCATTTTACCTCTTCCATTGTTCAGACTTGAAGTTGGATATGATTTCTCATTTTTTATTGACAAGTAGCTTATGGGATAAGGCTGTGAAATCTGTTCTTGCACTTTTAATAAAATCGTTCTGTAAAGTAAGAGCATAAAAATGAAAACCTTCATATTTTCTTATTTCTCAAGACATAAAGTTGGTTTTAGTGGATCAAAAACAATAATATCCTGACTACTTAATAATGCCTAAATGTTTTTGGAGAACCCTGGTTATTATAGTGATTCATATCCTTCTGGTTAATCTTCTATAAGAGAAAGTTATTTTAGAATTAAGAACTAAGAAAACTCTGTGTCACCTTGAACTTAATGTTTTCTCCTCACTCCTAATCAGAATTCTGTATATACTTTTTTAAGCTGAGATATTAGTAACCTATTAAGATCTGTTCAAGGCTGGGTGTGATGGCTCACACCTGTAATCCCAGCACTCTGGGAGGCCAAGGCAGGTAGACAGCTTGAGCTCAGAGTTTAAGACCAGCCTGGGCAACATGACAAAACCCTATCTCTACAAACCATAGAAAAATTAGCCGGGTGTGGTGGTGCACGCCTGTGGTCCCAGCTACCAGAGGCTGAGGTGGGAGGATTGTTTGAGACTGAAAGATGGAGGCTGCAGTGAGCCAAGATTGTGCCACTGCACTCCAGCCTGGGTGACACAATGAGACCCTGTCTCAGGAAAAAAAAAAAGAAAAAGATCTGTTCATAATTCATTCACAGAAATAATGGGCTAACTTTTATAGTTGATGTGTTATACATACATTTTTATGGTAAATATCTTATAAACATAGTTTCCTATTTTGACGGATATTTGTTATAAGCAGTGTCAAATATTTTATGGAAAGAGGTGTAATATAAATATTATACATAAATTCACGAGCTTCTTTATCTGTCTTTCCTCTAATGTTAGATGTTTAGAGGTTTTTAAGTTGATTGCTCTTGTTGGTAATGCCACCGGGGATGCTTTGTTCATCACATTTGGGAGAACAGATCCATTTTGTAAATGCTTGAGAGAAGTTTTGAATGATTCAAAGTTTTGAATCACTTTAGAGCTTTCCCTACATGTTGCCATATTGATTTCAAAAGGTTAACTTTTTACATGTATAAAATTCTTTAATACATGCTTTATTATATTTAAGATAACTCTTGTATGAAAGACCATTTTTTCACATTTTTAAAAATAACTACTTTTAATAAATTTATTGTGGTAGTTTTTAGCTAATGCATACAGATTGCCTGGTTATTTGATGAGTTAATCTGAAAACATTATAGCTCAAGTTTCTTCATTCCAGCTTTATTGTAAATATGAAATACACTTGATATTTACTAAAAAACTAAAATGTGGATTGTGAAGTCATCTTATATAATCACACAGCCACTAGGAGTCCAATTAACTAACAAGAGTCTACATTTACAGATTATAAAGAATAAGAGTTTATAGAAAGAACCTGGTGTCTCTTTGCTTATGCAGAATCACCTAGCCCTCCACCTGCACCGCTGGAGGGAGGGCAGGTGGGAGGTTGGGCTGGTGCTGGTGATGGAGTGAGATACTAGAACAGTGTCTGCTCTCTTTGTGCAGCAGTGAAGATTGGAATGAGCAGTGTTGTCTTCTAGCCCCAAGAGTTTGTGGGAATTTTCAGCTTTACCTGTTTTTATCATTCTGATTGAATGTCAATAAATTCATAGAAGTAAAAGAATAAAAAAATAAAACCCTTGTATTTTCTTATTTGTTAAGATACAAGATTAGTTCTAGTGGATCAATAACAATAATATCCTGGCTACTTTGTAGTATCTATGAGTAGATGCTAAGTGTAATTTTATAGGAATCTGTTAATAGAAAAAAGACATTGTGATGCTTTATTACAACTTCTTTTTTAGATCATAAATCCTTTTCACCCTACCTCTACAAGTATCTAGCTCATCTCCCTCTCTTTTGCTGCCACAGGGCTGTCACAGGTCCTGTGAGGCCTTCACTCATTGGATGACCTGACATCCAATGCTGCTCTCTTCCTACAGAATTGTCTTTGAAAAATGCAACTCACTTTATGTCAGGCTCCTGCTTAATAAACTTTTGTTACCTCTCCTTCAGGATGAAATCCTAATTTTCCTTCACCTTATAAAAAGTGATTACAATTTGGCCACAATAGCATTTTTTTAAGCCTCACTTTTCCCATGCAATTTATTCCCTAGCTAAGGCCAACAAAATGAAAATAGCTGATAGGTGAGGATTGAGAGACAGGGCAATGCGAGGTGGCGCCTGTGCTCTGTGGGGCCAGCAGCACTGCATAAAGGATACTAGGGAGAATTAAGTACGTTACAGTTATTTTTCAACTGCCCTGTACCAAAATTGTTCTAGGTCCTCTTCTGGCCACCCTGGAACCATCAGTGAACAAAAAAAGAATCCCCTGTCCTCTTAGAGCTTACATTCTAGTGTGAGGACACAAATAATAAATAGAATAAATGACAAGTAGAAAAACAAAATAAGGCAAAAAAAAAAAAGAAATAGTCTCAAAGGCAGCTGGTTATGATTTTTAAAATATAGTGACCAGGTGTATTAGTCCATTATTGCACTGCTAATAAAGTCATACTCGAGTCAAGGTCACTTATAAAGGAAAGAGGTTTTAATTGACTCAAATTTCAGTAGGGCTTGGGAGGCCTCAGGAAACTTACAATCATGGCAGAGGGGAAGCAAACACATCCTTCTTCACATGGCAGCAGCAAGGAGAAGTATCAGTGAAGCAAGGGAAATGTCCCTTATGAAACCATCGGATCTTGTGAGAACTCACTGTCATGAGGGCAGCATGGCAGTACCCGCCCCCATGATTCAATTACCTTCCACAGTTTCCCTCCCACGACACGTGGAGATTATGGGAACTAAAATTCAAAATGAGATTTGGGTGGGGACACAGCCAAATGACATCACCAGGAAGGACATTTGGGAAACTCTTAAAGGGGATGAAAGAATTAGTCACATGGAGATCTAGGGCAAGGGCTTTCTAAGCAGAAAGAGCATCCAGACAAAGGTCCTGAGGCTGGAGGAAGCCTAGTGGAATGGAAGACCCGATGGCTGGAACATCTGGAGTAGAAAGAACAGGGAGAAATTTGTTGGTGAGGAAAATAATGTGGGGCTAGAATATGTGGAGTGTAGCAAGCAATTTTAGATGAAGAAGGGATGTTTTCAGCAGAAAGGGATATCAGGAACAGACATTTACAATGAGCCACTCTGGATTCTGAATCTAGGACAGACTCCAGGGGATGTTGGATAGGGTCAGGGTCAGGAACATGGAGACCAATTCTGAAGCCACTTTGGAAATGTGGGCATGAGATTGTGGTCCCTCAGAATAGAGTGGTAGCCCTGGAGATGGTAAGAAATAATTAGATTGCTGGAAAAGTTTTTAAAATAAAACCAAAATGATTCCCTTACTCAAAGGATATGGAATGTGCGAGAGTGATAACAGCTAAGAATGACCCTAAGTTTTGGGGAGGCAAAAAATTGGTGGAGGAGAATACTACCAGCTGAGAAGGGAAGGCTGGGAATGGGCTCCGTGTTGAACGTGTGGAGAGTCCAATGTGAGTAAAGCACCCAAGTGGAGATGTCAAAGAAACAAAGGAGCCCAGGTCAGGAGGCTGCAGTGTAGACTGTGGACTTGAGCCGCATCAATGTATGAATAGCATTTGAAGTCGTGAGACTGCATAAGTTCAAGAGAGGAATGTGTGTGGACAGAGAGGAGAGTAAGACCAAGCTCTGGGCCGTACAAAGTGAAAAATCAGAGGGGAAGGAAAGAAAAATTTGTTATGAGAAAAACCACAGGAGTGTGGCATTGTGGAATCTAAGAGAAGACAAAAATCAAGAGAGGGGAAGGGGTCAGCAGGGTGGAATGTAGCTGGTCCCATTGGGTTTAGCAGTGCAAAGATCTTCCATAACGTCTTTGTGGAGTATAGGGGACGGAAGCTGCTGGTGTGAGGTTAAAAGGCAAAGAAGGGAGAGGAAGCGGAGTTAGTGAGAATAGATAATGCTTGATGGCTTATTGCAAAGGGGAGCACAGAAATGGGTGATTGCAGGCAGAAGAAATGGGGTTAGGAGAAGGGTCACCAAAAAATGGGAGGAATGACAGCATGCTTTTGCATGGAGGGTGATAATCCAGTGAAGAGGAGAAACGTGGCAATGTGAGAGAAAGTGGAGAAAGCTCTGGTGGCCATGCCCTGGGGTCTGGGGCAAACAGGGGCGGCACACACCACTGGAGAAGCTTTCTTCACCGGGAGCTCAGACAGGGCATCCAGGGAAGAGGCATAAAGGGGAAGAAGGTAGAGATAGATGCTGGCAGAGGAAGAGCTAAGAGGAGGGAGTCTAGGGCATTATTTTCTTGTTCCCATTTCTCAGTGAGGGGGAAGTGAGGTCACATGGGGAGGAGGTAGACAGCAGTGGCTGGTGCTCAGCAAGCCTCTGGGGTGCTGATGCTTCTCCAAGCCACAGGACTGAACCCTGGAAGGCAAGCAAACCTTCCTGTTGAATTGTCAAAGAATACATATGAGAAATTTTGTGAGAGCCAAAATATGAATTTTTATAGTTCTGTGAGCTTCAGCCAAATTTGTGGTTAAATTATGGTCACAATAATGTGTTTTGTGTTTAATTTCAATGTGCACTGTAAATTATTGTGATAGCACACAATCGGGCCTATTTTAGCAGAAAAATCAAAGTGCTAAGTATGCCAATCGTCTCAAAAAAAGAACATGTGGACTTTTCTCTCGACTGTATTATAATGAAAATGAGGTAAGGAAAGCTCTCTCTAGTGACCAAAAGAGGGATAAATTTGGTGTCTATACTAAAACCTAGGCACTTATTGCTCAAATTATTTCTGAAAATAGGTAAAGCATAATTTTTTTTAAATGCAGAATGAGCAAGGCAAGCTGAGAATAAATAAAAAGAAACATGACTTCAGAGTAGCAAATCAGATTCTGGAGCCCAAGATTTTTACCAGTAAGAAGTGCAAAAGAGTAAAAATCGTTTGAGTAAATAATAAAAAGCAGTTCCATAAACGAAACTCAGAGGTCAACGTTAGCCAGAGTAAATAGGCTATTTCATAGGATATCCCAGGAAATTCTTCTTGGCAACAGAATGGTGGACTTCATGGACCCAGTTTCTGACTAGAAAGGCAACTTCACTCTCTTGGTTTAAGCATCATCTATCTAGATTATGGAACTTGTGTCAGAGAGTAAGGGTTATGCACCTGATATTAATTACACATATATAGAAGGGATTGGTTTTTTAACCATGAAAATATGAAATTAATTTTCCCACCTCACTTAAAAGCTCTGAGTATTTTAAACCCAGTAAATGACTGATCTCTGAATTGTCTTCAGAGGATTCTGAATTGTCTTCAGAGGATTCATACAGCTTCTCTGAGCAGGCAAACAGACACTTCAACAATGGATGCCTGAGGAATTACAGAATTCTACCTTGTGAATGGAAAATTCAGGGTTCTGAACTTGAACTTCAAACACCCTTGAGAAAAGTGACCAGTCTGAAAAAGAATGTAATCTACATTCCCATGCTTCAGTGGAAATATGCCCTCTGGGAAAGTTCAGTAAGGACCAACTAGTTTTTTACAATGAACTTCGGTTTATAAATGCATTCTAAATTTGTCTATCACCCTGGGATTTTTGTAATACAAGACAGCAAAACAGCAGGATGCCTTCTGCCTCTCTCCTCCGTGGTGGTTGCAAGGGACAACTGAGATCCCTTGCTGCTACTTGGGATCCTGCCAGGAAGGGTCCCAGAAATAGCATTTGTGCTAAAGGCAATGGCTCTGAATTCAACAGCCGAGCTTGGATTTCCAAACTTTCTGTACATTTGGAGTAGCAACCACCTTATTCAAATGCATATATATGTTTTATGGATATAAATGGATGACATAGATATAGATACAAATAGGTATCTGTGTGTCTATTTATTAACTTTAAAAGAAACATTTTATTGCATACTTGTAATTTGCCAAGAAAGTAGATGGTAGATACTCTTACTATACAAAGAAGGAAGGAAGGAAGGAAGGAAGGAAGGAAGGAAGGAAGGAAGGAAGGAAGGAAGGAAGGAGGGAGGGAAGGGAGGGAGGGAGGGAGGGAGGGAGAAGAGAAAGAGGAGAAAGAAAGAGGGAGAGAGGAAGAAAGAGAGAGAGGGAGGGAGGGAGGAAGAAAACCTCTTCACCATAATCACTTCAATATACATATGTGTAGATATACATAGTACGATAACAAGGATGTTCTGATATACTTATCTTGATGTATATACGTCAAGATATATATAGATATTTAGATATATAGATATCTATATATGTCAAGATAAGTATATCAAAACATCATGATGTACATCTTATATATAATTTTAAAAACATAAAAAGGCAAACATTTAATCTTTATTTTATTTATTTATTTAAACTTTTAAGTACAGGTACATTCAAAGAGTTGTGACATAGATCAACTTGCGTCATGGGGGTTATCATACAGATTACTTCATCACCAAGTATTAAGCCTGATACTCATTAGTTATTTTTCTTGATCCTCTCCCTCCTCCTGCTCTCCATCCTCTGATATGCTCCAGTGTGTGTTGTTCCCTCCATGTGTCCATGTGATCTCATCATTTAGCTCCCACTTATAAGTGAGAACATGAGGTATTTGGTTTTCTGTTATTGTGTTAGTTTGCTAAGGATAATGGCCTCTTGCTCCATCCATGTTCCTGCAAAGGACATAATCTCATTCCTTTTTGTGGCTGCATAGCATTCCACAGCATTCCATAGCATTCCGTGTATATGTACATTTTCTTTATCCAATGTATCGTTGATGGATATTTAAGTTGATTCTATGTCTTTTCGACTGCGAATAGTGCTGCAATGAACAGATGTGTGCATGTGTTTATGATAATAGAACAATTTGAATTCATTTGGGTATATACCCAGTTATGGGATTGCTGGATCAAATGGCATTTCCATCTTTAGGTCTTTGAGGAATCACCTCACTGTCTTCCACAACAGTGGCACTCATTTACATTCTCATCAACAGTGTATTCACATTCTGTTTTTACCACAATGCCACCAGCATCTGTTATTTTCTGACTTTTAATACTAGCCATTCTGACTGGTGTGAAATGGTTCTCATTGTGGTTTTGATTTGCGCTTCTCTAATGGTCAGTGATGTAAAGCATTTTTCATATGATTGTTGGCCGTTTGTATGTCTTCTTCAGCTAGTTCAAATAGTTGGTGAGGATTACCTAGGAATTCAAAACATGCTTGATATCTATTTTCAAACCTGCTAAAATACTTATTTTCAGATGGCAGCTTTCTATGTCACTCCACGTGCATTAGATCCTGTTTCCCGGGCACATGTCTATCTGGCTACATACCAGTGAGAAGCCTGAGTGACCTGAGTTCTGCGTTAAAACATTTTTCTAACTTTAAATAGCTTCATTACCATTTTCTAAACACAATTCAGTGATCCTCTATTGAGAATTGAATTTAATCACTGGATTTAGAATTTAGAGAAATAAATGCTCATTATGGTGTCCTGTGTTTCTGAAGAAATAAAGAAAACAGCTCACATAACAGCAATGATATTGCTAAAATTTAAATGAACTTTCAGAGTTTCATGGTAGGATTACAGCTATGAGTGGAGGATTGTGTATAAAATTATCTATGCATTAATTATTCATTCATCTAACCACACCAAGTCAAGGATCAAGGATCAAAGACGTGTGTGGGGGGGAGGGGAGGGGGTTGTACACATACACATATATACAAATATGCATTTATGCATATATATATATGTGCATATATATTGGTAGAAATACATGTTTCTGTCCTTTGTCTCTTTTTTTGTCATTTTATTTTGCTTAATAACCACATGATAAAATTTCTATACAGCTGCTCAAAGGGATCCGGTTATTCAACAATGTCTAAGCAATTGTGAACCCAAGGGACATGAACAGAATCCTGTACAGTAGAACCAAGTAATCTCTGTATCAAAGTTATTTGGAACAGCCCTGCAAAGCAAAGTAGATTTCACAGGAAAAGACTACTGAGGTTAATTGCCTTGATTGAAATTGATGAGTAATTGCTTATCTCATGTAATCAGCTCTTTTCATTTCAATTAATCTCATTTACTCTTCACAAAAACCTACACTTGAGGATAGCGGGTTTGAGACTGTGGTCTCTACCTCTGAGCCTAGGTTTCCTCATCTACAAAACAGCAGTAGCAATCATTCTCTTGGCAAGATAAGAGAGAGGATGCAATGAAGTAATGAGAGGAGTATACCATTCTTAGTATCACCAATGATACTGGTGCTGCTTGTTATTAGTCAATAGATGTGTGGGATCTCAACACAACATCCTTGGCCTGAACCCTGTTTTCTACCTTCAGCTGGGATTTAGAACAGGAACAAACATGATAGGAATTCCTGCCATTGGTTTTGAACCAGAAAGAATCCCTAGGGAGGGTCCAAGACAAGCCCTTGAAGGAAAGCTGAGTACCGGCCAAAGACCAAGCAGCCAGGCCATGTGGACAAGACGTGAACTGCAAAAGGGTCTGAGCCAAGGCTCACAGGAGGTAAGCAGAGCCTGGTGGACGCTGGTGGGCTTGGAAGCATGCAAAGGCCACAGCAGTCAGGGGAATGAAGCTGGTGCTGACCTTCCCTGGTAGGAGAGTGGACAGTGGGTGCCTCAGACTGAATCAAAGAAACCAAGTCAGGGGCAAATTTTCTCCCAACAAATAATGACAATTAATCCTCAATTGCAGGCTCAGCTGTCCTATCTACACAATCAAGTCTTATGTAGCAATGACAGGGTTAAGAATTCTAGTCTAGAGCATGGGGAGGTAAGCCTCATCTGTATTCATTCTGACAGCTCTACTGTTTGGTCAGAGGAGACTCACCTATGCCTGTCTGCAAAAGTGGAATTTCTACCACTGCAATGAGTTTTCTCTTTCCTATTTCCTGTCTTCCAAGGAGTCCAGATTCATGTGTTGGCACATCTTAATCTATCCTTAACTGAGTTTTGTCCTTTGTCATGATACAGAATATTTGAAACAAATGAAAGTGTTTGCTGCTTCCTCTCTTCTTTGATTTAAATTGAAGTTGGCTTGTTTTTTGCTCTTTATTATTATAAGCTATCTTTTAGAATATAATAAGCTTTTGTGACTGTTTTCTGATGTTACACTTTGGATTTCGTGGTCCCATTTGTATACCTGCATTCGTATAAAATAAGATTTTATATCTATGTAATTAGAAGGAAAGCGTCAAGAAAAAGATGGTAGATGCCATAGCTGGCCCTTGAGGGCTGATCCCATCTGCAGATCAGTTTAGACCTTAGATCCAGTATGTATTCTGCTTTTCTACTCTTTCCTTGTTCTCAACATAAAGAGATGAGCTTCTTGAAGCTGGAAGCCACATGCTGATATGTTGATACACATGGTGATTTTGTCAAACTCCGTAGAAAACTTAGGTTTTCCACATCTAGTTTTTTTCTCTTGTTTTTTTTGTTTTGTTTTGTTTTTGTTTTTGTTTTTGTTTTTTTGTTTTTTCCTTGGGGCTGTTACACAGTCTCAACTAAAACCATGAACTCTTTCTTATGTATTCTGTCTACCAGCAGGTGATAGCGTTTCACATCTCAGACAGAAGCATCGTGAGTAAGAACCTGGCTCAGGCACATGCATTTTGCTCAAACCTTTGATTATGGATGATTAACCAAGCTAGGTGGGACCTTGAAGATACTGACTGATTTTTTTCTACGGTTTTGGCCAAACATGGAACTTTTAATGAAGAGTTCTCTTGTGCCTCCCTCTGAAAATTGCATTCTCAGAAGCAGCTATTAGATGAGTTTGGGATCATGTTGAGTCCAAGACCAGCTACTTCTGATTTTTAGGATAAAAGTTCAGCTTCCTAGGACAATTGAGCTTGGTCTGTGGGACTTCCCATATGAACAAAGAACTGCCCAAATTTTATAATGTTTTCATCAGTACTGGCTCAAGCACAACCAGGTGATTTTAGTGTCATTTTTACATGAAAACTCCAGTGATGGAGGGTAATGCGTTTGAGTGTCAGTTGTGGAGGAGAGCTGAGAAGAATTACTAACCAGGATATGTGCCTTTTAAATCCACTCTTTTTATTTTTTTCCCTGAAAAGCAATCTTTTCAATCCTCTTGATTTGTGTCTGGAAATCTCAGTGGCCTGAGAATACAAAGGAAATTGATTCAAAGACTCTGGAAAACTTTGCAAAGGGGCTGTCATTTAACTGGCTTCCTTTGTCAGGTGCCTGAATCTGATACTGCCCCATGGAAAGAGTATGAGGGAGACAGAACTCTCCTCTGACCCAGTTCCTTTTTAGCCCTGCCTCGGAGTGATTGTGCAAAGAACAATCCCCACCACAGTCAAATCCATAATTGTTCTGGAAAGTGTTTTCCCTAAGGTTTCTCATAAGTTCTTTGTCTGTGAACTTTCCTCACCAGCCAAGGAACTGTCCAAGTTCCATGAGGTTAAATGATTCCCCCAAAGACTATTACATCTTAATCCAATTACAAAGCAATCTCATTTTGCTGAATGCATTAGGAAAATGTTTTCAAGCCTCCATTGTATGTATCTTTCTAGGGGAATCATTTTATGTTCATTGAATTGAAAGAAAACTTTTTAAATCCCAAAATGATAGAACACATTGATAATCCTCAAGTCAAGCTTAAACATGCAATTTAGGTTTACCTGGTAACTGAAAATATTGTTAAAACAAATCAATGCACTCCAAGAATTCAACTTATCTACATGGAAAAATTATAAAAATCTGTATTGTAGGTTTAGAAAATAGGCTTATAAAGTATAACCTTTCAAAATTGATTAGCAAAGCCCCTCATTTTAATCCTAGTTAAAATATAACAGCCTAGGGAAGTTGTAGGTGCACACACATATTAAGTAGAGCTTTTTCCTGTAGGAGCTGAAAGAAGGGTACAAGTTTAAAAGAACTCC
Organism: Cebus imitator; assembly: GCF_001604975.1. Classification (NCBI taxonomy): domain Eukaryota; kingdom Metazoa; phylum Chordata; class Mammalia; order Primates; family Cebidae; genus Cebus; species Cebus imitator. Next base: position 2,641,332 of record NW_016107500.1, on the reverse strand, counting down.
ACAATTCTAGGAAGGCTCCCTCCTGAACACACATGGGCGGCGGCAACCTTAGGCGCCTACCCACGAACAAAAGTTGGCAGGCAAGCCTGACGCTAGCTGGACCCCTCTTTTTAGCCAAGTGAAAGGCAGCCACCTACGGCTTTCAGCAGGAGGCATGCATTGCCAGTTCTTGAACGGAAATCACAGGTGACTGGTCCGTGCATGTTACTTTTCTTGCCCACTCCAGTAAACTGTTCTGCCATATGTCTCCGAATTTCTGCTGAAGGAGGGACCCTGGGAGGTGACCTCCTGTAGACAAACTTGGTTTACAGTTCCCAACACTGACCCACACCGAGAGTGACCTTGAACCTACTACTTAAACTCCTCGGTGTTTCAAAAACAGTCTACAAGACAAACATTTCATCTTTTTCAAACCCAAAAGGGTCTCTTTCCAACAGGATATCCTTCCTCCTATTCCCAGTGGACTTTCTTTTGGGGTCCCACCTCCTCACCTGGAAAAGCCATCCAGGCAGCTGGTCAGCTTCTCTTCTGACCCTCCCTGGGGGCTCCACCCACCTTCCCAGCTCTCATTGTTTAGTGAAGCACTGTCTAACAGAAAAATAATTCCAGCTAAGTAGGAAGCTTAGTTATTTTTAATAACCACCTTGAAAAAGAAAAAGAAACAGTTAAATCCTATTTCAATACTATATTTTAACCCAATATACTAAAAGTTTATCACTTCAAAATGTAATTAATGTTAAATCATAGGTGAGATAGTTTACTTGTTTTTGTACTAAATCTTTTAAATACAGTGTGCCTTATATTTACAGCGCATTTCAATTCAGACTAGTCTGCTTTCAGCTGCTCGGTGGCTGCGTTCAGCAGTGACTAGCACATGGGAAAGCAATGGTGTAGCGCAGAGCAGCGGGGTCTGGCTGTGCCTGATGGCCCATAGTCATTGTCCTGTCCTAGCTGGGTTTTGTTCTTTTTTATTTTTTTGAGACAGAGTCTCACTCTGTCATGCAGGCTGGAGTGCAGTGGCACAATCTAGGCTCACTGCAACCTCTGCCTCCTGGTTTCAAGAGATTCTCCTGCCTCAGCCTCCTGAGTAGCTGGGATTACAGGCATGCGCCACCACACCCATCTAAGTTTTTGTATTTTTAGTACAGACAGGATTTTACCATGTTGATCAGGCTGGTCTTGAACTCCTGACCTCAGGTAATCCACCCACCTCGGTTTCCCAAAGTGCTGAGATTATAGATATGAGCTACTGTGCCCAACCCCTGTCCTATCTATTTTAACTTCAGTGTGCCATGAAGATACTTTAAGGCCTAATAATGCTCTCTATCTACTGTTGAACTAGTAAAATGAATGTCTGTTGGATTGATGTAATATTAATAGGCATAGTCCTTTTTTTCTCCTCTCTGGTTTCTTAACCTCTGGTCAAGCCTTACCCCTGACTCACCTTGGAACCTACAGCCCTCCATCCACCTCCACACCATCCGTTAGTTCCCCAGAAATGTGTCCAGATCCCCCTGGCTGCCAAGACCCTTAATGACCCTCACCCAGCATCCCTCCTTCATTGGACTCATTATCCCTTTACAGATTAACTCTCATCCAGTCCCTTAACAGCAGCAGGAGCAGCCTGTTGCCTTATGTTGTAGTTCTTTATCTGAAACATCACAGCACTATGTACAGAGCGAGCTCTATGACACCCTCCTAGAATCCCTAGTGCAAGACTCGTGTGAAGGTGGACACTGAATTAAAACCCTTTCCCTTTTCTCTTCTTATGCTATGTAGAAGGCATCCTGGTGCCCTATCAGTAGACTATCACCTAATTAGAGCTGGTCGAACTGGATTAGGGCACACATGGAGACAATGAGCATTTGCAGCGAGGTGTAGCATATACCTGGACCTATCCGTGGAATGGGCAGGGATACGCGGAATGGCTGCCTCATTAAAGACCTCTCAGCTTCTCCAGATAAAGGCAGAAAACTGTTTCGTTTGATTATACTTGTTTGATTGCCTTGATAATCTAAAGTAATCTCAACTCATTCTAGTTAATCACTGAGAAGCCTGTCACTGTTCTGAAATCACTTGTAAGTTTTCACTGAAACCAAAGAGACTTTCTTTGTTTGGCAGGATACATTTATAATTTATTCTACAACAAAAGCCCAGGTGAGAGGGGCCCAAGCAAGCAGATGGCACAGAAGCATTTGTTGGGCAAGATGCACCTGAAGTCACGGGCATCTCCTTGCTGGCCTATGGAATGTCTGGGCTGCATGGGCCTCTGGATGGGGTGTGGGTTGTGGGTCTGGCTTCAGTCTTCCAGATGCAGGCCGTGGTCATCAGTGTGGTTCTCCCCTACTGCATCTGTCCTCTATTTTGAAGCTTAAGACAGAACTTTACACATCATTCCTGGCCTGACCCTGGGTAACTCAGTACTCATCTTCACCTTTCTCTCTCCTTCATGATGTGAATCAGGAACAGGTCTCCCTCACCCCCACCCTGTGTAGCCCTTAATTAACTTTACTGTTAACCAATAAAGTGCTTTCTCTGGTGTAGATGGCTGAATTTTCCTTTTTCTTGTTTTTTCTTCTCAATGACACATGTTGTTTTATTCTTGTTCCTAACATATCTGAACCTTTTGCCCCATTCAGGAAAGAGAAAAGGAGAGCTCAGGTGAGAAATATAGTTTTATTATTTATTAATTAATTTTTTATTAAGTTCAAATTTGGCTTATTCCTTACCTGAAGTCTAACACCTCTCCCCATTTTGCATCCAAGTATTCTCAGTATTTGCTTTAGACAGCAACAGCAGGATGGTGAATAGACCCTAGATTTCTACTACTGAGTCAAAGGCTGGCCCAATAAGCAAGTACTCAATAATCATTAACGATAATTGAGAGAAAGGTGGAGTATGGAATATTCCTTTTAGGAAATAGAGTACTCAGGTTAGTATTTTTCTAAAGGAAAGAAAAAACCTGGCAGAGCTATCCCCAAGCTTTCACAGTTTAAATTTGGACCAGTGGTCTAGGGTGTCTTAGCGGTTTGATAGAAGGAGATCCCTGCTCAAATATAAACTCTTTGCCAAGGATTCCATGCAAATAGTTTGTTTCACTCTCTTGCTTCAGGTGTTTTTCTATGTAGACCAGGCTTTTCTTGCATCCTGATCTATTCTCAGAATGAAGAATAAAGGAACTCTAAACAAACACAGGTATCTCTCTCCTCACAATAAATCAGAAGTTCAGTAAAACAGTAGGCATCTCCTCTAACTTTGAAAGTTGAAGTAATTGGACTGTAACAAACAAACTGGGTTCAGATTTTATCAAAGCACTTTGCTTGTTTGCTCTGAGTCATTTAACAAAGTTCTCAATTTTGTTTCTTTTAGAAGGCAATGCCAAAGCAACTTCATTTGATTGATTAATTGATTGGTTGATTACATGTTAAACACAGTGATCTTAAAGTTATTTCCTGCCATTGTGATAACTGCTGGGAGCTGGAGGAATGGTCAAGATGTCCAGAGTCGCTGAAGTCCAGGGGCACATGTTCAGCCTCAGCAGCTTCTGCTCTGATCCGGGTCTCTGCAAAGTCCTTGAGGATGGCAGAGAAAAGCCGCCGAAGCAAGGTCGACTTCAGGCTCTCTGCACTCCCTCCCAATAGGGAGCTGTGACACTGAACGCCTCATGATCAGGCCCCCAGGGCATGTGCTTCTTCTCATGGGCAGTAGCATCTGACTGGTCATCCCTGTACCTTCGGTCCATTGCTTCATTGGTCCCAGTAGGAAGCCAAGCAGAAGCACCTGGTTTCTAGGAGTTGATGAGGGCTTCTGGCAAATGAGTGGATAGTTTCCCAGAAAAGGAATGGTCAGCAATCATAACAGGGCACTCAATGCTGGGAGGCAGGGAGCACACCAATACTCCAGTGAGCTCCAGGACCTCAGCAAAGTTGATGCAGGCAGCGGGGTGGCTTGACAGTGAAGGAAAGCAACGTTCACCCCTGCCCATGACGAACAGCTAAGGTTCATCCCTGCTCATCCCTGGAGAGGGCACCCCCTTCGCCAGGCGCTGGGCCAAGCTCTTTGCATGTCCTGTCTCGGGTACTCCTCACAATCAGCCAGCTGAGGCAGACATTGTCATTAACCCACGCTGCAAATAAGGAAACACAATCTTGCAGTAATCGCTAAGCGACTTGTTAAACTCACAGCCAATCAAAGGCAAACCTGGGGTTTGAATTCAATTTGTCTTTCTGTCTGCTGCTTATGCTAAAACTCTGCCACTATTTACTTTCTCTTATTCACCTGTCTTACAGCTTCAATTCAATCATCTCCTTTGTAGAGTTTCTTTGATTTATAGAGAGGTCTTGGAGTTGAGCGTCTCCAGTCTCACTTCCACACTGGTACAGCAGACAGCTAGCTATGGTTAGACTCTGACCCTAACTCTGCTGCTCTGGAGACTCTGAAGTTCTGAGACATTTGGGGTATATGATGAAACAGGGGAAGGAAAGAAAGAAGAAAGGGAGGAAGAAAAAAGGAAGGAAAAAAGCAGACCCTGTTATTCTTTTCATGTGTGGTAACCATAGCCACCTATCTCAAAAGAATATTAATTACTTCTATGGTATAAATCAAAAAACTAAAAGACAACTGAAGATGGCCTGAATTTTTTCATTGTGTAAAAATTAATGGAACTCTTATCATTAAATGACCCACAGGAAGAAAGTATCATACACCTCTTCACAGAGAGTAAGACGTCAGAGAGAAAACCCTCTGTTTTTTATCAATAGCCAATTTCTGGAATTTCAATTTAATAAATTTTTAAGAATGATAGCCTGTGACTTACATTATCCATGATCACATTTTCCTTATCTTGAACTAAGAAAATACAAATAAGTAAAAAAAAAAAAAAAAGTCCATTTTCTAACCTAAAAACCTTTGGAATAGTCATCCATAGCATAGAGCACAGTGCCAATAATACTCAATGAATTTTTGTTGAAAACATGCATAAATGCATGAATGTATGAATCCACAAGGAACTGAATCTCTCTGAACCTTTGTGATAAAACAACAAACATTTAGGCAGTGAAACTGGAGATGGGAGTGGAGAACAAGCTATTGCTGAGCTTCCAAAACAATTACCAAGCAGTAAGATAGCACTGAGAAAGACACCAAGAAGGGATTTTTTTTTTAATACAGAAAACTAACAGATCCAGTAGACAGATTGCGAGGCTCCAAAAACTCTCAGTGGCAGCTCTAGAAGATGAAAAGACAATGACACAGAAGTGTGTAGTCTAAAAGTGAATGGTTATTTTCCAACTTAAAAGTGCTGCATCTTCTGTAGGACACTCAATCTGAATTCAGAGTGAGATAAGAAAAAAATCCATATTGGGACAGGAGGTAGTACCATTTAGAATGGCGAGTTGAAAAAAAGTAAAAGCTATTAAAAAGAAGTTTTGAAAATAAATATCTGCCAGAATAATAGCAGACACATCACTGGCAAATTGATGAAGAAATCAATGAAATATCCTCCAAGGGAGGAAAATCAATATTGAATTATGTTCTAATCCACGACCATTCAAATTTATGATGCAATAAAGATGTTTTCAGTCTTAAATTTTTAAGAGGGTTTACAAGCTTTCTACATTGAAAGGAAGGACTACATATTACAAAAAAAAAAAAAAAAAAAAAAAAAAAAAAAAAAAAAAAAAAAAAAAAAAAAAAAAGAAAGAAAAAAGGAAAAGGAAAAGCGCCTATGGAGGTATCATGGTGGGGATTACAGAACTATGCCCAGTAAAGACCTTAGTAACGAAGGACTATGTTAATTTATCTTCCCGGGTCCACAAGGGACATGGTTTCAAAGGCAAGAACTTCCCAGCACCATACCTCCACCCACCTCCCCATGTGGGAACTAGAGGTCTTTGTCTAATTTCTGCATGAGTGGAGGAAAGGTAGACTGCCCAGCTGAGCTTCCTCTCTTTAGAAAGCCCGCCAAAAGCCTTGAAAGGAGGGGGTTTATTTGGCAGCCATGTAGCCAATCAGATACCCAAGTCAAAGATCAATCACTCCAGCGGAAGTTTGAGGGAACTCCTCTCATGGGAGAAGAACTTAAACGGGGCAGGAGTAACTCCCAGATTAAAAGTCCCCCTGCCCCTTACCTGTGTAGACTCCATCTCTGGATCTCCTCCCACGACAGCATGGGAGCTCCTCTCTCTCTCTCTATTTCTCTTTCTCTCTGCCTAATAAATCACTTTTCTACAAAGTTCTTTGTGTCCAATATTTACTTGAACAATATCACCGCCACCAGGGTGTCCTACCCATTCTTGAGTGAGTGAGATCCCAAGGATCCCTGGAAAAAACACATCCAATCGGGGAACAGTGAGCGCCTTTTGGGACATCCCTGAAACCTGCTCCTGTCCACCGGGTTACAGTGACATTTATGTGTTTGTATAACCAATTCTGTGTCTAAATTTGATTTTTGTATATTAAACAGTTGCAGTTAAAATTCTAGATAACAGCTTGAGGGATCCCTTAGTTAATAGCTAACAAATATCATGCTCCTTATCCTATTGTGGAAGGAAAATAGAGGACCTAAATAATTTTTGACACTGTTGAAAAAATTTAGAATAAATCCTATTTATTTAAGTATGAATAATCTTAAAGAAAGTAAAAGAGAATGAAAAACCTGTTTTAATATCATAAAAGGTAATATTAGAAAAAAATAAGGGGAAAAAAAGAGGAAAGAAGAAGGAACAAAGAGAAAAGCTTTACTGCTAAAAATTGTCAAGTTTTAAAATCATCCTAACATTTCTCTCCAGTAGTTGCAAATTCCTCGTGGTGTGAGTTGGTGCTCTGCCCTCACGAGGAAGAAACCGGCTGTCACTTTGCATCCTCCCTTGCAGCTAAGGTGCAAGCATGCGACGTGGGCTCTAACAATAAGCATATTTGATAGGCTTGAGTGAAGCTTCTGTTCAGAGACCAGAGAACCTAAAAAGCAGGTGCCTTGCAGCATCTATTGTAGTGAGGGTAAGGGCAGAGACCTCCTCCACCAGGCCAGCCATAGCATCCAGGCCCAGCATTCAGTGCTCTCTCCAGGGGCCATGCCCACAGCTCCGTGTTCCTCTGCTGGGGCAGTACTGCTGTGCCACATGGGTGCTCCATGAAAGGATGGTTCTTTGGCCTTCTGTGACATACTCTGAGGGTCTGTAGTATGCCTAAATAGGTCTCTTTCCTGCTTAAACTAGAATTGATTTGTAATTATAGCCAACAACTCTGAATGGTATTACACTTGGTGAGGAAAACAGTTTCACCATGGGCCTGTAACAATTAATCCAGGCAGCATTCTTCGGTGGACACAGAAACTAATGAATATAAGTTTGCTGAGTAATAATGTTTACATACATTCATTTGTATTTTTACAACAGGAGTAAAAACTTCAGGATGGGTTAACTTAACCTTAACCAAGTGATCCAAGTTAATATCCTCAATAACAGGACAAAGTGACATCATCTGCCTCCAGTTATGATTCCCTGAGAAGGAAACATGACTTCTTTAATATTCTTGCCAAAAGAAAAGAAAAGCATAACCTCATAACCTGAATTCAATCAGGAGGAAACATGCAACAAACCCAAATTGAGGAACATTCTACAAAGTAATTGGACTGAATTCTTAAAGTCAAAATCATAAAAGATGAAGGCTGAGTAAATGTTCTGGATTAAAGGAGACAAACGGGACATGGCAATTAAATTTAATGTCAAATTCTGAATTGGATCCTGGCATATAAAAAAGAAATGTAGCTACAAAAAAGTTATTAGGAAAATTAGTAAAACTTAAACATGAAATATGGATTAGAAAATAGTATTGAATCAATGCTACATTTTCAATTTTGATTAACACACTATGACATGTAAAATCCCTTTGTCTAGCTGAGAGGATGTACTGAGATTATCAAAAAAGATCTTACAGATACATTGTTAATTTACTCTCCACTCATAGCTGAGAATTTTATCCTGAGCCCTTTTCACCTGATGGAAATACTGGAGATGAGAAAAAAATTTTCTCTCCCATTTGAAAATTCTGGCTCTTTCATATTCTCTCTTAATTCTGATTGCAAAATGCTCCATTCTTTCTCTAGCTCATCTCTTTCTTGCAATGCCTTACCATACTTAGCTCTAAGAGCCAGCTGAACATTCAACATTCTGCTTCAAAATGTAATTGTTCAAATTCAAAAGTTTATTAGGTATCTTTGTTATCTCCCAAGTTAGCACACATGATGGTTTTAGTTTGGTCCACCACCACGTGACATGGGTCACCGTTAACTCCAGACTCCTAAACATGTTCCTCCACTTCCTCTAAACTTGACCACAATGCAATGACAGGAATTTCGGATTTTTATTACAGCAGCATTGCCACCCCAATTCTGCATAGCAAATTCTGCATTAATTACCTATTGTCATGATAACAATGTTTAGAAACTATCCTCAGATACCTTAAAACAATGTACGTTTGTTATTGCTCATGCATCAGCGGTCAGCTGGGCAGTTTTACTGTTCTCACCTGGGCATCTGTGGTCAGCCGCAGGTCTGGTGAGTGCCTCTGCTGATGGAGGCTGGGCTGTCTGACATGTTTGGGGTCAGTGGCTGTGGCCAGTTCATGATGGCTTCAGTTGCAAGGGCCGAGATGACTGGGCTCTCATCTACAGGTCTCTCACATCCCTCAGTCCCTCCACATGTCACCACAGTAAATGCAAAGAGTCAAAACCCAGCAAGTCCAATCATGCAAAAGGCACATGGAAATTTAGTGTACTTTGAAGTTATTTTATTCACATCCAATTGGTTAATGTAAGTCACATGGCTAAGTTCAAGGCAAAGTTGGAGAGAAGTAAGAATTACAGGACCAAAAGAGTGGATATGGGGAAACTCAGTAGGCTCTTTCTGCAGCCAACCCACCACATGGTTACCTGGTTTGTGATGAAGGAACCACTGAAACTCAGTGGGATAAGTCTTAGAATTGCCATACGTAACGCTAGGTAAATCTGATATCTGTACCGAAAAAATGAATTTTGACCTCTAACTTATGCCAAAGACAAAAATTGATTTAATTGGACCACAGAATTCCATGTGCAAGATAAAACAATTAAGCTTCCAGACACATCCCTGCTGATTTATTACCAGCCTCATGATAGGAGTTGCCTTTTGAAAATACAGATCAGCTCATAAAGTCCCCTCCTCAGAAATGTGACATGGCCCTACTCTCTTCAAAATAAATGTCAATCCTTTTGTCGTTGCCCTTAAAATCCTTCTAAATCTTACCTCAAGCTACATTCCAAAAAGGACCTCCTCCCCCAGACATCCCAGGAGCTGCTCGCCCCGGAAAGCAGCTCTGTTTGCAGAATCGCACGCTCTGCACACTCCCACTCACTGCTCTGGTGGCTCAGCTTTCTGCTCCCTCTTTATTGGTAAAATATAAATTGCAATTTCAGGGCATATTTTTTTAAGTATTAGACTCTTGAAACTCTCCAGAGTCCCGCAAACACAAATAAACATAACTCCCTCTCTTCTCCCTCCTAGAATTTTACTCACAGTCACGTTGCTCACTGCTGTGCACGCCTACGGGCAAATCCCAGTGGCCTCTGCACTGCACCCTCAGAGTCTCTGTTAGGGATCCACAACTTTTTTTTTTTGAAAGAAGAAACCGATGGAAGAAAGAAAGGAAAAAGGAGGGGATGGAAAGGGAAAGAAAGGAGGAAAAGGAAGGGGAAGGGAAAGAAAAGAAAGGAGAGGAAACTTGAAATCCTACAAGGTCTCGAAGTCAAGACACATGTAAGTCAATTATCACAGAAAGTAAAAGTGCTGCTGCAAGGGCAAGTTACTGCACCAAAAATATCAGTCACTCTTTCAGCACAGCCTGAGTGTGTTCATTTTTGGCCACTGTAATCATTGTTGCTTTTGTTATGATCATCTATTTTATAACTCATGGTGTCCATTTTTAAAAAATAAAATGTATTGTGCTTGTGTATGTGTGTGTGAGAGAGAGAATTTTTCACAAATGGAAAATAAGGATACAGTTTGGATTTGGGAGAAATGGAAATTTATTTTAATGCCTATTGACATTTATTTCACAATGATAACCACATTATCTCCCACTCTTAATTTTAGAGACTGCTAGAAGAATAATGTTGGATTCTTAATAGATTAACTAATTTAACCTCCAATAATTGTTTAAGCTAGATTTTCCACTCTGCTGTTGTTTGAATGTTTGTGTCTCTCCAAGATTCATGTTGAAATTTAATCCCCAATGCAGTAGTATAAAGTTATGGGGTCTTTATAAGGTGATTAGGTCATGAGGGCTCTGTTACCATGAGTGGGATTAGTCCCTTATGAAAGGGTTTGAGGGAGCCTGTTCATCTTTTTTTGCCCCTTTTGCCAGGTGAAGACACAGCTAGAAGGTGCTATTTTTGAAGGGGAGCAAGCATTCACCAGATAATGAATCTCCCTGGTAACATGGTCTTGGATGACCCAGCCCATGGAGCTATGATCAATAAATTTCTTAGTTATGAATTTCTCAGTCTAAGGTATTTTGCTATGGTAGTGTGAAAAGGCTAAGACACAATGATTCTTTTACTTTTCATTGTCATCAAGGGGAAAAAGATCTTTTAAAAGTAGTGGAGAATAACCATTCAGTGATTTTTCTAGACCTTATGACTGATGTTGGCTTGATGAACCCGAAGAAATGTTTTGAACCAGCCTGAGTTTTATGCCTAGGGCACACCCTTAGGAACCTATTACATTTGGAACTGGTTATACTTTAGTCAATCCCAGGCAGCCGAAGTAAGTCACACAGTTTATACCATTTTGCTGGTCAAAGGTTTAGATTCTGTTCCTTCTAATCACTCACTCTGATTGGTTTGCTGGTACAAAAGCTGCCTCTGCATGAGCGTCTGCATCACAGATTTCTGCAGAGGAACAGATGGGCTATAGATTTGGACATGATGATCTGCCGATTTGGCTTACTGATCTCCACCCCTCCTGCCATGCCAGCTTCTCCTTTACTTTTAGATGCACTTCAAACACAGCATAAAGATGTTTTGAAACTGAAATAAAACAGAACTTCGATGAAGCTGGAAAGGACAATACTTTATAATTTGGGCATGGACTCAATGTTAATTTCCCAAAAATTGTAGCAGAATTCTACTTATAAAATGTAATCAATAATTGCCTGAAAACAATCTGTTGTACTTGGAGAATTGATCCTTCTTCTAAAACGGTGTTTTAATGTTTAGGATTGCTGTTTTACAGGATTGAAGATCCTTCATCTTCAGGAATCTGAAATCTATTTTCTTCACATGTAACAAAATACAATGGGATATAGTCATTTAAGAGTGCTCCGAAGGCAGTGTATGTGTGCACAGAAGTCCAAAAAGCTAAAATTGGATGGAGAAGGAGAGAAAGTTGGGTCAATAATGAAATCATCATAGTTGGGTTGACAGATACTTGATCAGTGGGCCAGACACATCACCATATGGCCATGGCAAAGCAGCAGACATCACTTCATCCTCCGTCCTACATTTTAAGAGAGAAATAGCAATAATTGCTCCAATTTCATCTCCTGCATATTTACTAAGGGATCATCTTACAAAACATGCACATTGACTTGGGGATCTTAAATGAAAGCTAACTAGAGTAGGAAATTTTTGAAGCTCAGCCCAAAGACAAACAGACTTCATACTTTACGTTACTCTGATGTGGAATGAGAGAAGAATTCAAGGGCTTTTTGATTTACCATAGCTAATCATAGGAACATTATATAGAAATGGCAATTCTAAAGTGGTAGGTTTTAAAAAACTTTAAAAGATCATTTTAAAATAACCTGGAAAATGTATAGAGCCATGCATACAAATCCTTATGTCTCCCAATTTCTTACTAAAATGCCAAAATCAATGCAACATGAAAAGAGATTATCAAATGTGTGAAATATAAAGAGGGTCTAGTTACACATCTGAAACATGGAGCAGCTTTGGCAGAAGACTGAGTAGGCACAACCTACTCACTATGGGGAAGCCTCTGCAGAAAGAGGGCCAGTGCCTCCCAGCCCTTGAATTTCCAGGGTCCATGAGCAGCTCTCGGATCTGAGTGTCTGAGGACCAAAGGTGAGCTGAGTGAGCAGAAATTCTGCTTGGTCATGGTCATCGGGGTTGAGAGATGATACAATGAATGTAAGCAAACTTTGGAAAAGCCCTCACGGGTCTGGTGCTATGGCTCCTGCCTGTAATCTCAACACCTCAGGGGGCCGAAGCTGGTGGATAACTTGAGGTCAGGAGTTCGAGACCAGCCTAATGAAACCCCTGTCCCTACTAAAAATACAAAAATTATCTAGGTGTGGTGGTGCGTGCCTGTGATCCCAATTACTTAGGAGGGTGAGGCTGGAGGATCTCTTGAATTTGGGAGGTGGAGGTTGCAGTGAGCCTAGATCATGCCACTGTAATCCAGCCTAGATGACAGAGTGAGACCTTATAAACCTAGTGGGGAAATAGGAAAACTTAAAACATCAAAACCACCATACTAAGCCTGCCATTATCACCAAACAATATGGAGGAAACAAAGCATTCTGGGAAATAAAAATCTGACTTTCAAATTTTAAAATGTAATAGAAATAAATAACATGCAAGCTACCAAAGAAAATCTAGTTAATGAATTAGAAAGTCAGTTTAAAAGCCTCCTATTATTTAGAGAAGGGGTAGAAAATAGTTTCTGTCTTGTGCATCAGTTATTACTGATTAACGGTGGTTGCCTAGGTTAAGAAAGATTCTGAGGTACTGTTTGGGTAAAATTCCAATTCCATGGTTTGACTCCTAACTTTGAATTAAAAAATCACTGAGCGGTCATTTAATATAAAGACAACAAAGCCTTCATCTACTTGGGATGGACAATTTTCCTTCAAAGAAACCAGAATCAGATTGATTTAGAAGTCTGTGCAGGAATATTTACCTAATTCTAAGGGAATATCATTATGACTCTTGAATTCAACACTCCACTAACCCTTATACATGTACATTAAAAATAAATTAATTTAAAAATTAAATAAATAACATAGGAAATATATCATTTAATATGTCTTTTAACACATGATTTTTTTAAATGAACCAGGATAAAGAAATCAATAAAGAGGAAAGGATGGTACAGAAGAAAGATATCTGAGAAACGGACAACACTGAAGCATGTATTTAAATGGAAACAATTGCTGTGCACGTAATTTTGAAGCTTAATGAAAATATTTTAAAAACATTCTTGCTTTATACTTAAAATTTAAATTTGCACCGAAGATGTTGCATGGCTTCACTCCAACCTCGGAAATGGTAACTGGATAAAGGAAGAAGAGTAATCCTCATCCAGGGGGTATTATTTCACTCTTGATGTTAATTAAAAAATTGAGATTCAACTATATGTTCTTTCAAAATGTGAGTGTGAAATTGCAGAATGTAAACACCTTCAAAAAGTCCTCCAAGGATGGCTGAGGCTACACTTCCGTTGGGAATGAGGAAACAGAATGAATGATATGGAGTGAGGCGACAAGATGCCGACCACACACGATTTGAGTCTAGCTGTCAACATCCTGATGAATTTTCTTTTTACAGGAGCTTTCCACAGGCAATTCTTAGTCAGTCTCTTCTCAAAAGAAGAAAACACCCATGTCAGTGATACTTCCAGAGATTCTTTCTGCTGCCTTCCTGGAATAAAACCAAATTAATCTATTGTTTTGGTGAAATTTTTTTCATGTGTTTGCTGAGGAGCATTTAAAGGGTTTCCTTTAAAATTGTTTTTTAATATGGATGTTTCAGTGACCAAAAAATAGAAGAGTTTGGTTTCTTCTACTGCAAAAAGCATGTTCACCTGGTGGACAGCAAAATGGTTGAGTTTTTTTACACACTCCCCAAACCACCCCCAACCATTTGTGCAAATTAACATGGGGCTAAACTTGGAAACCTGATCTCATAATTTAAAGTAAAATGAATTAAGAAATAAACATGCTTGTGAATTATAAGTAAAATAAAACATTTTCACTTTAATTTAATGTAGAATTTGTTCTATTCAATAGTAATGACATATATTTACAGAAACTGAATTGGAAACATAGTAATTATAAATAATGGGAAGAGGAAGTTTTCCTTTTTAATCTAAGATGTTTAGTCAATGTCCTAAAGATTGGCAAGGTCAAGAGCTGCAGACCCAAGGCAGCTGTCAATCTGCCTACGGAACTTCCAGAGACAAAAGAAAATTACTTAAGATCTAAACACCAACTAATGGGGCTTTGGGAAAAGAAGATTCCAGTCTCTGACTCCCCGTGGGACCCTCCTAAGCCTTCCCAGGGTGCTCAAGCAGAAAATGTGGAAAGCACTGTGCACCAGGATGTTATCAAAATAATTTAAAAATACAAGCCCCAGGGAGCTGCAAATTGGGAGAGAAGTCACACACTGATAAGAAATATTTTTGAAAAGCTTAACAAAAGAAGAAAAACTGCCCTGGGAACAAAACTCACTCAAAGCTCCTCTTTTAATTTTAATATTGATCAAGTCAATTTGCAAAATCTGAGACTATTTGCCCAGCTAAGTGTACACAAAGTATGCATGAGCATGTGTGCACACACACAGGCACACAGGAACCCTCCTGTGCCACGGGAGGCTTGACGAGAAAAAGAAGGGAGTGGAGAGCAGATGAGACCGTGAAACATGGGCAGCATGGGAGAGGAGGAGGTTGGACTGAACGAGACAGTTGCTACCTAGCCTATGGAGCGCCTGTCAGTTCTGGAGTAAGCTAACTGATCTGGATTTGAACTTGCTACTTTAAGGCACATCATATATATTTTGCTACAGTTAACTCTGCCACCAGATGTTAAATGATTTTTTTTTTCCTGGTCTCACCTGAGTCAGCAAAGTTGAGAAGAACATGTCTCAATCATACCACATCCTGAAAAGAGAATGCAGAACTGTGCATATAGTACATGCGGTGGCCCAAAGCGCGTTCTGAGGCTATTCACTCACCTCCAGAGTATAATAGAGAATGTTAATGATTTACAGTAAGAAAAAGATTGAGGATTTATCAGGCAAAGTTACTGGAATGCTCTACATTCCTTTCCCACATCAAAACAAACAAGGGTCTTGGAAAGAAATAATCAGCGAGCAAAGGTGATGTGCTGGAATGGAGACTCACATCTGTCTTCCCACCCTCACCCCTGCTGGAGGCTTTCGGAGCTGCCCCTGCTGCCTAGGAAGCCCTAGGGGAGTTCTCTGGGGAAAGCATTCAACGTGCACCTCCCGGAGTGTGGAGACCAACACTGACACTAGACTCCCACCCGGGCAGGCGGGAGCAGCCTCAGGTGGTCATCTGAGGGGAGCTCTTATGCCAATGGTTGGGGTATGACACTGACCTATCCCACAGCCCAAGAAGATGCTTCTAGAAGTAGCTGGGATTGCATCACAGGGAAGGTCCTGCCAAGAGTTCTGCCTGCCAGGAGAAGGAATTCTAGCAGAAAGGAGCTTTGGGGTTTCCTGGAACAGAAGCCATGGGGTGCCACAATCTAGCATAGGAGCAGAGCTCAGACCTTCCCAGGGAACCACAGGATCAGAGTGAACACCAGGTCCGTGAGGCATCTACAGGCACCATGAGAGAGAGAGAGAGGCAGTGTGTGTGTGTGTGTATGTGTGTGTGTATGTGTGTGTGTGTGTGTGTGTGAGAGAGAGAGAGAGAGGAGGGGGAGAGAGAGAGAGAAAGAGAGAGAGGGAGAGGGTGCCAGCATTTCCCTCTCCCTGCCAGGAACATGGCAGTAACCCCAGATGACTGCTGCCTCATCCAGAAACACCTTTGAACCCTTTATGTCTCCACCTTCCAAGTCCTGTCCTCCACCCAAGAGGAGGAGTGAGGAAAACCAGGCAGGCTGGCGTCCTCCTGCTTCAAGCTCTCAAGCTGGTGATAGTCTCTCCATAGGGAAGGATGGATGCCTTGGGTGTTATGATAAATTGAACCAGGAAACAGTCTCAACTTTCTAAAGTGCTAAAAAATGAGCATGTCCTACTTAAACTAATGAAAAAGATGAGAAATCTGCTTGACAAAGTGTTCACGGGTGAGGTGGGAGAGTTGAGAAGCTAAGAATGTGTCCAGAGGGGAGGCAAAAGACAGTGAAGTTAATGGATTGGTTATGAATGGAAGTAAACCATGCTCACTCTCTAATGTGGAGTAATCATTCATAAGCATATCTGCATTTGTATTCCTTAGGTTCTTAATAATTGTCTTTCCTCTACAGAGCTATAGTTGCCTGACTATGGCATTAGGATTTTAACAGTCACAGTGGGGGACACAGGAGAAAGTCATCCTCGCCCACAGACTTGTGCCAGCCTGTGTTTGCTGCACATTTAGCAGGCATAAATGGATAAGAGATCAACTAGGTTGTTGACTAAGGAGGAAAATTCCTATCATAAAGAATAAAACAGGCCAGGTGCGGTGGCTCACGACTGTAATCCCAGTACTTTGGAAGGCCGAGGTGGGTGGATCATTTGAGGTCAGGAGTTCGAGACCAGCCTGGCCAACATGATCAAACACCATCTTTACTAAAAATACAAAAAGTAGCCAGATGTAATTGTGGGTGCTTGTAATCCCAGCTACTCTTGAGGCTGAGGCACGAGAATCTCTTGAATCTGTGAGATGGAGGTTACAGTGAGACAAAATGCCACTACTGCACTCCAGCCTGGGCGATAGAGTGAGTCTCAGTCTCAAAAGAAAAAAAAAGGAATAAAATAAAAGAATCAACACTTTGGAGCAAATTACAGACATGGGAGTGAAGGGGAGTATGTCAGGGACACCTTCAAGGATTCACTTTGAATCACTGATAGTGGTAATATCATTAAGAAAATTAGAAAGATCTATAGGGAACCTGGAGAGGCCCCTGGCAAAGCGTTGCTGACGCATGTTGACTGATGCCACAGACACCCAAGCAGACCATACAAGCAGAGGGTTAAAGAAGTTAAAGGTTAAGGGGCAATCCAAGCAGAGAAAGAAATAAGCCAGCACTTAACCCATGTATGAAGCTTGGGTGGAGAGAGCAAGAACACTTTTCTGACTTTAGGTCCTGTTTGTCATAAAAAAGCTAGACTCATATTAATGTGTCAAGTGTTATAATGTTACAAAGAAAATCCTACAGGAGCACAAATGAGGAAGTGATTCCTTCTGGGTGGGAGGCAGTCAAAATTCAGCCGACTCTTGAAGGATGGATGACAGATACGAGGATCGATCCAGACCAAACCTCAGGAGGAAGCTTCCAGTAGAAACTGTGAGTGATCGTGATGCCAGCTGCAGAAGCAGGAAGCCCGGGGCGGCTCACGCTGCCAAGCCTCCGGGATCTGAGGAGGGCGCACAGAAAAGCAACTTGGTGGGGATAAGTGTCACCAGACCATATGAGAGACAGGGACTTGTATCTGTACTAATTTCTGGAAGTGATGGATCTGTTTGTTTATGGTACGGAGAGGGGCAGAGGGCTTTGACGAGAAATGAAGGCTATTTGGAAGAAAGCAACAAAGATGATCAGGATGATAGCTGGGGAGATGGGGAAAGAGTCCTCCTCCTCTGCAGAAGGGTCTCTGTGGGAACTCACGGCAGAGTGATAATGAGAGCACAGCCAGTCCTGTGACAAAGGGGAGGGCGAGGGAGAGGCACACAGACTCGGGGACAGACCAATTATTGGGCAAGGAAACCAGGTGAAACTGAAGACAGCTCTGAGTTGTTGAGCCAGCACATCAGAATCATGGTGAGGAGCATAGATGGTTTAAAAAACATCAAGGGAAGATTCAGTCTTGCATTTGACATGAATACAAGGCGTTGCTGGGACGCCTAGGCACACACCTGGAACCAGATGAAGGAAAGTAGAGAGGGAAAGTTTAACTTGCACTCCGAGACAGAGAGTTGAAGCCATAGACCTTAGATGGGTGGTTCTCAGACTTCAGCCCACCGCAGCAGCACCTGGAGGGCTCCTTACAGCACAGGCTGCTGGGCCCACACCCAGAGCTTCTCAGCCAGCAGAGCTGGGAGGAAATTGGCACTTCCTGTGCAGGAGACACTGGTGCTGCTGCTTGTCTGAGGACCACACTTTGAGAACTACTGCCTTAAAAGTAACTGAGGACGCAGTGGCTCAAAGTGTGGTCCCAGAACAACTAGCAGCACCAGTTCTTTCTGTGGGGAAAGAACTGAAAAGAACCGAAACAAAAACAGGCCCCCGCCCTCAAAAGGCAGGGGGGAAAAGTCAGCCCTCTTCCCCTGAGAGTCTGGTTTCCCTGGCCTGGGCCCAGGTGATGTCATCAGTATTTTTATTGCTCTCCAGGTGGTTCTGACATGCTTCCAGGATTGAGAAACACTGATCAAGGAGGAGAAACAAAAGTTATTTAATTTTTTTTTAAAGAAGTAGACAAAAAGCCCACTTTTTTTTTTGGCACTGATCTAATTCTCTTTTCATTCCTCAGGGAAAGCAGTTGAAATACCATTAGTTAACAGATTGCCCAATGAAATCGTTGACAACTGTGATAAGACATTTCTCACTATCACAGCGTCTTCCAGAGACACAGTGTGTGACGCTCCCAAAGCCCAGATGTCCCTCTGCTCCCCAATCTTCTTTCCCCAGAAAGATGTCAACGCTGCGGAGATTGTGCCATGAAGACGCCTGGTGTGGCATCACAATAGATGAAATATTAAGGGCAATTCAACAATTTTCTGAACAAATAAATGGATTCAACCTGAAGTTGAATTTAATTTGACTTCAAGAAAAATTACATTTCTGGTCCTCCTGTGATCATGTACTAAGAATTATTTAACTGCAGATACGGTTGTTATCTTTAGAGCTAGAAGGTCTCATTTTAGAATTGAAATGAATGGCAACCCAGACAGATAAAGTTTGGTCACGATCATCCCACTGCGGAGGCAGAGCCGGTACTGGCCATCCCCGACCACCCCAACACTCTCCAGGTCTCACGCATCTAATCTCTGTCTCCGCCAAGGGAATGTTTTCCTTCCATTTATTCTTAGAAACAACTAAGGGAGCTTTAAGTTAAATACATGCTGCCAAGTTGAACCCAAGAAAACTAAAGTCAAATACATTAGCAAACGCTTAATGTCTTCTCTATTTTGGCATTTCTCGCTCAATTTCTATTTCTGAGTAAGGGCTGTTCAGATGAATAAAAACATATTTTGAGGAAGCTGAGCTCATAGGACCTACAGGACTGCGAATCACAGACCGTGCATTCTCAGCAGTCAGCAATTCTGCTGGATTGAATTGGCATATTTCAAACTATGCATTTTTTGTTTAAAAGGGTGTGTGAATGCATTCACGAAATAATCTGTACTCTTTCCCACTAATTCATAGCTGCCTTCACAGTACCCAGTTTGATTTCACACTAAGCCCTTGCTGAGGATGTGAGAGTAGTACAAAGGGGAGCCCTGGCTCCTCCTCTCCCGCAGTGTGTTTCCTGGAAGTGGACTGTGAGCAGAGCTTCTCCGGCCACCTTACGCCTGCAGACAAGCTCCATGAGTGTGCTCTAGAAGAAGGCTTCAATCTGAAGAAAGTCAAATAAAACAAGGCAGGCTACCACAGAGGCTAGGGAAGGTGGACCCAGATTCAGATCCTAAGTCCGCTGTTCTGCAGGTACCTCTTAGGTGGCCGGGTCAGAGGCGTTATTCAGACTGCCTCGTGAATATTGGTTCTTCAGTGGTCACAAACCTACCACACTCATGCATGTTGCTAACAATAAAAGGCTAACTCTAGGGGAGGGGGTGGTGTCTATGAGAACTCTGTACTTTCTGCGTAATTTTTCTGTAAGCTTAAAATTGTTCTAAAAGTAAAGTTCATTCAGAAACAAAAAATAAAATAAAATAAATCATGTATCCTGAGTAAATATTACATAAAATTTATCTATGTTTTTACCTGCTTCTTCAAATGTTCTGACCATCACTGAAAATCTTTTCTTCATTTTGAACATTCTTTCCATGCCACTGAAATGCGTTCTTCCCGTTGATTTTGTTTTGTACTCTATACGCCGTGTATTCTACATCAGCAAAAGCTTCAGGATAAGTCTCCCAGCCGACCAACCCCATTAAATGCCTGCTGACTCTGGACTACATAGGTTCTTATATGTGGATTTTTTTTCAATCAATATTTTAGAACAATCTAATAATCTTGGAGATTTGCAACAGTTTTTAAAAACTCACAGATAAATTGTGTAGCCTAGAATTATTTTTTAAATTACAAGAAAGTTAGATATGTTATGAATGCATAAAATATCCACATTAATCTATTGTTTTTGTTATCAGTAAGGCTTCCAGTCAATAGTAGGCTATCAGTAATGCAGGTTTTGAGGAGTCAAAAGTTATGCATGATTTTTTTTTTTCTATGCAGGGGTTGGCTTCCTTAATCCCCTGCTGTACCAGGGTGACCTGTGCACACCTATATCACACACACACACACTCACACACACACACACACACATTTGCACACAGGCACATCACATTACCAGAGGCCACGTCAAAGAAAATTAAATGGAAAATCTCAGCAAATCAGATGAGGTGGGGTTCTAGGATATTTATTTTAAAAATAGTACTGAATGTTGTGTATGTGATAATTCAAAGCATAAAATAGCTAACATAGAATGTGGAAAAGTATATTAACAGAATTCATTTCAGTCTATTTAAGTAGAGTCACGAGAAGGAATTTTAAAAGACTACGACATATGCCCCTTTTTGATGAGCCCTAATAGAGACAGAATTTAAATTTCTATTAGATTCCATCTTTCAAAATTGATTATAAAGTCTTAAACTCACAAATAGGGACCCTGTAGACTCAGCTGTCTCTTTTTTTCCAAGATGGAATTTCTCTCCTCATCAGGTCATTGTGTTTGCAATGGGTCCATGGAGACAGCGACTTCTCTGAAGCTTCCGTTCCACAGTGGTTCCACCTTCACGTGTATCCCTCAGAGGCACCCTGCAGCCACTTCATCCATCCAAGTACTCAGTTGTAGGATTCAAAAGCAAATTGCAGGGTTTGCTGCCTGACAGAGGAGCACAGAGTCAAAGCATGAGAGAACAAAATCTATGAGTTGACAATATCATGGACACAGATAGATACGTGCAGAATATCAACTAAGAAATAAGCAATATACGTAAACAATAGAACTGTGAGTAGATGAAGCCAGTGCTGGGTAGAGATGACAAAAGTTTTGTGTCCTATTAGAGCTAAGTCAGAAAGCTGGGTTGAAGGGAAAGTGAGGGTGCAAAACGCCATTAAAATATTTAAGGAGCAGTTTCAATATTTTTAAAACGTGAAGGAAAATTTGCAAGCAATCTCCGTGGCTGGAGGGAAAGAGACTCAAAGCCCCTCAGCCTGCTCCACAATTATCTTATGCGTTCCAATAACTGACATGTTGCTGAATATTATGACTATTTGTTTATTGTTGACTGTTCTTGGCACTGCCCAGTGTAGCCAAAGATTCCTTGCCTACAGTAAAGTCTTACTCAGACAATAAAACAGGGAGAAAGAAAATCGTCTTGAGAAAAGTGGCATTTCAGAGGGAAAGGAATTCCACCAGAGGCAAAGAAACCCCCGTCCACCGCAGAATCAGAGCTCAGTATCTCTTATGTCTATCTATGAAAGCCGTCATGGAACCCCAGGCGGGGGCAGGCGGTTGGTACATAATGGTTTGTATTGTAATCCCCCGTTTTCAGACACATTTTTCTGAAAGCATAAACTTTGCTGGCTCGGATTGTATAAACCTAGTGGGATTTTTTACTTTTTCTTGGAAGGCGTTTGTCTCCCAGTATCATAAAATTTAACAGTCTGCTTTTCATGGTAACAGTGTGGCCTTGTGGTCCCCGATCCCCAGTGTCTATGTGCACAGTGCATAATTTCCCTTTGTTTCCTCTGAATTCTGCCTCTCCACCCTTTGTCAGTCTAAATGGGCTTTAGTGTCTAATTTATCTCTTTATTTTCTCCGGCAATGTACCAGTTTTTCTTCTAGATCAACGCTTTGCCTGGTTTTGAGTTTGCCGTTTTAATTTTAGCATAATGCTTGGATTTACGAAAACCATCAAAAAGGGAAGAGCATTGGGCTTGTGGCCCTTCCTGGGACTCTTTTCACTTTGGTGTCTGCTGTGTTAGTGATTTAATGTCAGACCAATCCATGAACCCTTCACTTTAAACCAGGAGCCCAAAGGAAGCAAACAATGCCACCAGACAGAAATGAAAACCCAAACGTTATTATTAAATGAAAACTACACTCTCTTGCACCTGGCAATCTGCACTAAGGCACTCAGATCGCATATGGAAATGTTATTCAACTCACTCACAGCCATATTCCTTTAATGGCACTGAGGTGGTACTTAAAAAGGAGCAGGTTCCACATCAGAATCGCCAGCGTCTCCCAGGTAATCAAGACCACACTTCCTCTTCCGGGGTCCTGTTTCCCTGGCTGAGCCACACTGCCCTACAGTGCTCTTTACTGCTCTTTCACTAACATGCAGAAACAATGTTTTTCTTTCCAGTGCCTTTAAAACTTGGCCAAATTCTCCACGAAACTCCAGGAATTATTCATTACCTCACGTCCTTTATCCAGAACAGCAGCTGAGCATGTGTTTTGGTGAGCTGAATATTCTGGCCCAGTGCTGCTGTGTCATGCCCGAATGACCATTTTTGAAATGACAAAGGTGGGGAAAGAGAAAACACTTCTAGGGACATTTTGAGAGCTCAGCCCTGCAACCCTTCTCAGCCTCCTCTGACCCTTGTCTTTCTCCCTCCTGCTCTGTGCTATGCCTGTGTCTGGTCAGCTTCCTTCTTGACACTGACACGATTCTATGACTCAGGACATTGGCCTGGCCTCCCGCTGCCCAGGACAGGAGGAAACAACTGGGAGTGCTTATAAGGCAGCAATTCTAAGGTGGAGGGAGGTAGGAAGAAGCAAGGTAGATCAAGGACTCCCTCTCTCCCTCCCCAGAATTATCTGTGGTGCGATTCCTCCCTTCAGCTCTCCTGGAGAAGTCCTGTGGACCACGGGACCACCTGCTGAGAGACTGGTGAGTCTCCTGGGGGCTTCTGGAGCAGGGACAATGCTGGACATCACACCACTTATACTTCAAGCTTTCTTTTCTCGTTTTCCTTCTCCTCCATCCTCAGCACCTCATGAAGAACTGGCACCTGCTTTTTACCCCAGGCTCTGCTTTCTGAGGGTCGGGGGCCAGCCGAAATGTCCTTCCTGCAGGACATGAGGGTCAGCCTTGGGAGCTTCAGGGGGATGAGCACTGAGCTGCCCAGCAATGTAGAAAAGCGCACACTTCTCTGAGCTTCTGAGTGTCCTGACCGGTTGTCGAGTTTGGGTAGAAAAAGGATGACCGACAATGAGACAGGAACCT
This sequence comes from Cebus imitator, assembly GCF_001604975.1. Lineage (NCBI taxonomy): Eukaryota > Metazoa > Chordata > Mammalia > Primates > Cebidae > Cebus > Cebus imitator. Next base: position 2,617,933 of record NW_016107500.1, on the reverse strand, counting down.
CAGAGCCTGTCAGTCACCGGGAAGGCAAGTGGATTTCTCCTCTGAAGAGCAGAGAGGAGAACCACCTGTTTGGTCTCTTTCTCAGATGTAACTTCATTGGAATAAAAGCTGCATAAGGCACTATGTATTAGTCAGGGTTCTCTAGAGGAACTAAGAGGATATATGTCTATATAACGGGGAGCTTATTAAGAAGTATTGATTCACACCGTCATAAGATGAGGTCCCACAATAGGCTGTCTGCCAGCTGAAGGGCAAGGAAGTCAGTCCAAGTCCCAAAACCTCAAAAGCAGGGAGGCCGACAGTGCAGCCTTCAGTCTGTGGTCGAAGGACCAACAGTCCCAAAGCTGAAGAACTTGGAGTCCCATGTTCACAGGCAGAAAGCATCTAGCACAGGAGAAAGATAAAGCCGGGAGACTAAACCAGTCTAGTCTTCCCATGTTCTTCTGCCTGCTTTTATACTAGCCATGCTGACAGCTGATTAGATTGTGCCCACCCAGACTGAGGGTGGGTGGGTCTGCCTCTCCCAGTCCACTGACTCAATGTTCATCTCTTTTGGCAACCCCCCTCACAGACACATCCAAGAACAATACTTTACATCTTTCAATCCAATCAAGTTGACACTCAATATTAACCATCATGTACTGTGACATTCAAGTCTTGATCCATTAAAATTCAGCCCTTTTGGGAAAAAAAACTCACTCCCTGGTTACAGCCCTTTCCTCATGTACAGCTCAGGGGACAGAGGAGGTGAGTGAAATGGTGTCTCCAGGAGGAAGAAGTCCTGGCTCTGAGCTTCTGCTCTGGAGATGGGGCTCAGTCAAGATGAAGTGGTGGTGACAGACCTGCTGGCTGGTTTTGTGCTCCCAAGTCTTTTACCATGTACAAAGAAATGTAGAGAGGCACACCTACAGAACAACCCAGCCCGATTAGTTTCCAGCCTGAAATCCCTGGGGACGTGGCATCCAGACGCTTTTGTATTTATTGCATTCTTCTTGTTCCCTTTATATTCTGGTGAGTCCCTCAGATCCAACCATTCAGCATCCAGTTCTAACCCACTTCCATGGAGAGGCTTCCCTGACACCTTCCTCTTCTACTCTGGTGGCATTGCTGCCATCACTGTTGTGTGGATGGCAAATAGATCATGTTCAAGTAGATCATGTTCTGAGTCACAGAATCACTCCACTAAAGTGCAAGAAGAGTGTGCAGTAACGGGTTAATTCAGGCCTGACTGAGCAAGTCCTGCACATTCTAAATAGAGGCCTTTCCCTGACCAGCTCCTGGGAGACAACCTCTGAGCCTCTGCCTTCTGCCTTCCCGGCTGCATTGTCCTCCTGTCTAATGTGGCATTATTGTCCCCTGTCCTGCACTCCTTGGGCTTATCACTCTGGCATGGATGGATTTTTAATCCCCTATAGTTCCTGGATGCGAAGTTACTTGTGTCAAGTAAATGATCTGGATTAAATTAAGAGCCCAAGAGTCTGTGTCTATTCCTGACAGTGGTACCATCTGTCACTTTTTAATTAGTTATATATCTCATCCTTTTGTTGTTAGGGAGATGCTGGACCTAAATCCATGAATCACTGTCCATGTCCACAGAGGTGCTGGGGAATCACGTCAGCAGCCGTCACAACAGTACTGGTGCTCAGTGAAGGGCAGCCGCATGGCAGCAACTTCATAGAACATTGTAAACATAATGTCACTCACCAGAAACAAGTTACCTTGTAGGTGTGCAGGTCCCCGTGCAATGGACTTAAATTCATAAATTGAATCCCTAATTGCCATTGTGATGGTATTGGGAGGTGGGGCCCTGGGAGATAATGGTGTTCACATGGGGTCCTGTGAGTGGGATTCTGATACGGTTCGCATTTGTGTCCCCGCCCAAATCTCATGTCCAGTTGGAGGACGCAGCTTGTAGGCAGTGACTGTATCATGGGGCGGATTTTCCCCCTTGATGTTCTCAGGATAGTGAGAGAGTTCTCATGAGATCTAATGGTTTAAAAGTGTGTGGCGCTTCCTCCCCACTCTTTCTCTCCTGCTGACATGTGAAGAAGATGCTTGCTTCCCCCTCACCTTCCACCATGATTGTAAGTTTCCTGAGGCCTCCCAGTCATGCTTCCTATTAACTCTGCAAAACTGTGAGTCCATTAAACCTTTTTTCTTCATAAATTACCCAGTTTCAGGTGGTTCTTTATAGCAGTGTGAGAACACACTAAATACAGGTGGGCATAATAGGATTAGTGCCCTTTTAAGAAGAGACTTTGGAGAACTCACCCTGTCCCTTCCCACAAGCAAGAAAGACAGTGGCTGTTAGGAAGCCAGGAAGAGCCCTCACCAGAAACAAACCAAGCTGGCACCCTGTTCTCAGACTTCCAGCCTCCAGAACCCTGAGAAAATGCATTTCAGTTGTTTCAGCCCACAGCCTATGGGGTTTTGTTATGACAGCTGGAAATGACTAAAATACCCAGTTTCTCAGATGAGGAACTGAAGCACCAAGAGATTAATGAACCTCCCCTAGACATACAACCAAAGATGGGAGGGGCTGAAACTTTCATCTGTTTCAGTTGACATATAACCAACAAATTAAGTTGAAGTTGATAGAAGCATCCAATTTCTAGATAATCTAGATAAAATTATTGAATTTCTAGATGATCGAGTCCCATTTATTTATAAACTTTTGAAAGACACTTTAAAAATTTCTCAATTTCATTATTTTCTTACTTTAAATTTTTTCACATTGAAATACTGTTAAATTTATAGAAGAGTTTCAAAGATGCTATAGAGAGTTTCCAGGTGTCTTCCACCCAGCTGCCTCTAATGTTATCACTACACGTATGTTGGGGTTCAGAAAACAATGGCCCAAAGTACTGTGCTTTGACATGCTGGCCTCTTTGAACTAAAAAAGCAGCCCCAAGATCAAGTTTCGATGACAGCCCTACTCCCGTGCATGACTCCTGCCCCTCTACCACTTCAGACGCACAGGCAAGTGGCCTTATCTGAGGTTCCCTTCCCAAACGAAGGGAAGTTCCTCTGGAGGGAATGCAGTTCTCCAGAGCCTGCTCCTTATAATTCCATCAAACAAGGAAGAGTAACTCATGGGAGAAAAAACTGGTGTGGACACCACACCCAGAGCCCAGAGAGACTCTGTCCCCGGCATTTGTCTGTTCTTCAAGCCCATTCACCTCCCCTAAAGATCATTTACTTTCCTTCTAATGGTGCCTACAGCTCCTGCTTCCATTTCCCGCATGGAAAAAGCTTATATACGTTTCATTGGCTTGCTGGGTATTGTGACGTCTCCGTGCACATAATAAATGCATGTCTTATCTCCTGTTTATCAGCCTATTTCAGTTCATATCTCAGACTCAAATATCAAACTTCAACAGGGAAGAGAGAGGGTTCTCTTTCCCCAACATATAATTTATTGTTGTGTATTTATCAAAAGTAAAAGAAAAAAGTATGAGTGCAATACTAGAAACTAGATTCCAGGCTTTATTCAGATTTTAGAAGTCTTTCCACAGAACAGCATCCTCTGTCCAATGCAGGATTCCACATCACCAGGGTGATTTCCTGGGCACACAACCCAGGCAGTACCAGGTCCCAGCCAATTCTTCAAGTTGCGTTTATTCCTGTTACTTTCTTCTCCTTTGATTGTGGCAGCTTCTCGGTCTTTCCTTGTAAGTGACAGTTCTGAGGATTACATGTCAGGTATTTTGTTGAATATACCTCAATTTAGATTTGTTTAATGTCTTCTCATGATTAGACTGGAGTTATGGCGTTTTGGTAAGATGCCATAAATTTTTTTTGACATTAACTTCATAAACAAAAATAAATTACTTAAAATTACTTCAGCAAATAGAGAACTCTGGCAAACTATGGTCAGTCAAATAAATCCTATTCTTTGCAAAGCATACCATTTCCCTTTTGACTGGTGAGACAATAAATATTTATGGATACTTCCAGCTTCTGCTGATTTGTTTTTGTTGAAGTAAATTACACATAGCATAAATTAAACAGTTTAAAGTTTAACCATTTTAAGTGTACAGTTCAGAGGTAGTTGGTGCATTTATTAATGAAGTGAGTAAGCAGGAAATATATGAGAAGAATTAAATCATGATTCAAAATTAGTTTTAAAGCACAGTATTTGGTTGTTCATTCTTTTCTTTCCACTGTTTACGAATTATGCCTCACTATTCTCAGAAAAAAAAAAATGGGCATTGATTTTATAGTTACGTATATGTGTGTGTTTGTGTACACAAACATGTGTGTGTGCATATACATGTACATATATGTATATATATGATCGTCATATATACCATCAAATGAGTTGCCAGGTTGCTTACAGAAGATGTTTTCTAGTATCCATGTGACTAGAACTTTAGTGTATAAACTTGAGTTTGTGAAGAGAAAAAGCAATACTTATCCAAGGGGAGCATTGTTAAATGGTATGATATTTGTCCTAAGCACTTTTCTCATGAATCGTTCCATCACAGACCATACCTTTGGAATTTTCCAGATGTAAATGCATAATGTAGTTAATTTACTTAATTTTTCACTTTGTCTTACATGTATTAATGGAAAAAAAAATGCTAAACATTGTAAAATACTTGAAGAGGTTTATTCTGAGCCAAATATGAGTGACCATGGCCCAAGACACAGCCTCAAGAGGTGCTGATAACACGCAGGGTGTCAGGTGACACCGTGGTTCTACACAGTTTAGGGAGGCAGTTGTTACATACATTAATACCTGCAAGGTATTACTAATGTATGCAAAGACCTATATGCATATATACATTCATACCTGTAAGGTGTACACTTATTCAGCCTGGAAAGGCAGAACATCTAGAAGCAAGGGGGCTCAGAGGCCATAGATTGCGTTCAAAGTTTTTCTGATTAGCAATTGATTGAAAGAGTTAAGTTTTGCTGAAAGTTTTGTAGTCAGCAGAAAGGTAATGTACTTGAATGAAGATAAGAGAGATTGTAGAAGCCAAGGTTCCTGTCATGTAGATGAAGCCTCCAGGTAGCGGACTTCAGAGAGAATAGACGGTAAATGCCTCTTTTCTGACCTGAAAAGGTGTCAGACTCTGTGGAAAAGATCTAGTAAGGGAAGGAGATTCTCTACAAAATGCAAATTTGCCCCCACAAGAGAAGGCTGTACAGAGCCCTTCCAAAATATGTCAAAGAAATATTAATATGTAATGGGGTGTGATACTTTGATTTCCTTCAGAATCTGTTCTCTGTCATGTGATGCTATACCAGAGTTAGGTTAGAATTCGGGTCTCTTATTGCCACAAAGAGTTGGTTTCATCAGTTTTAAGATCTCCATTTTCATGTTAATGCTGGTCTGTTGTGCCTAAATTCCTAAAGGGAGGGGTGTATAATCATGCATAACTGGCCGCCTTTTCCGTCATGACATGAACTGGTTTTGAGTTGGCTGTGGGGCTTAGAATTTTATCTTTGGTTTATGTATGCCTAGCTAGAACACTTGGAGCTTTGCAAGCAAAAGCCACAGCAATTCACCTTTAGAATTGTAATCTAGTATATCATTTCCTAAATGATATCTTAACAGATACTGATCCCTTGCAAGGACCCTCAGGAAAGCTCTTCTCTGTTAAGCCTAGGCTACCCAGTGGGGGACTTCCCCCACCCGCAGATTCCCTAGCGGAATAAAGGCTAGGACTGTTCTGCTCCAAGAAATCCACCTTGCTTGGTCAGATCCCGCATTTCTGGAACTTATTTGATCACAGATTTCTTTGATCAAGAGACACTTGTTAGCATTCCCTTTGGGAGGGTGTGATCCTAGAAAGTTTTCTTGTTTAGAGTAGAACCTGGTTATTGATCATGATGTTTTAAAACACCAAAATGGTTTTGTTTTTGTCTTGGTTCTTTTCCATCTGTGATAAACAAACCCCATGCGGGGAGCACACAAAAGCTACCTGCAAGGGCATTCCAGGGGCAAAATCAGCATTTATGTCATGCTCCTTTGTGTGACTTTGGTTATGTTAACTAAAATCCTGGTTACTCACTTTTCAAGTTACCCCCAAGACAGGAGTGAGCCTTGATCAGAAATGATAGAGAGGAAATTGAGTGTTTGCCAAAAGAAATGTGCAAACATGAAACAAACATTTGCCGACTGTTAATGCTTTGATTGGCAACCTAAGGGCATTCTTTAAGGCACTGAAATGAAACCAGAGCATAAGCATAAATGAGGTGATTCCCTTGCATTTCCTCATTCCCTATTGGGGGAAAGAAAAGCAAGCATAAGCCATGTGCTCAGCACTAGGATTCACTGCTAAGGGTCTTCTTAACCACAAAAGGCAGCCCCTGCCAGTGATGATTTCCCTCTGGGAGGTTAGGATATTCACCCACAGAAAGCTGGTGTTCCTGAGCAGGGAGAGGGTGGAGAATCATCATGAAAGTGGTAAGTTTTTAAGTTTTGGCCAAAACAGTGTGATGAAGACAGTCCTCTCTGTCTTCATCAGACACTACGGCACAATGACCTGTAGGTGTCAATTGCAAGTGTGTCCTCCACATCCATAGCCAAACAAACTCCTTGAGTAAAATAGGACACAGAACTCTGAGAGCCTGAGTGGGGTCCCTGGGGAAGACAGGAGCATCTTTCAGGAGATGCTTGGTGACAGCAGAGACCCAGAAGCCAGGAGAACCCATCCAAGCCCAGCCTGGCCTGGTGCTCTCCAGCTGTGGCCGCCACTTAACATCTCTTTTTCACAATTCATATGAAGGTAGCGATAATAGCAGTGTTATGACCAGAAGGTGGTCCTGATCCAGACCCCAAGAGAGGGGTCTTGTATCTCACACAAGAAAGAATTTGAGGCGAATCCATAGAATAAAGAAAAAACAAGTTTATTAGGAAACGAAAGGAAGGAAGAACGAATATTCCATAAGCAGAGCAGGGTGTTTCCAAAAATAAGGGGAAGAAGCCTCCCACCCTAAGTATAATGCTTGTTTGTATATAAAATAACAACAACAACAACAACAAATCATGGCAGATGTGCTCTACTACAAGAGATTGTGATAAAGGATTAATTTTCATTAATGACTTTATATACAAAAATCAATATTGTTATCTTTAAAGTAAAATTAGGAATGCTTTTGTCCTCAAGATATCAGAATATCAGGGCATTCCTGACCCTGGGTGTGTTTAGTAAACATTATTAATCTGTTCTTTTAACCATAAGCATCTAGAGGCTAGGAATGCAGAACTCCTGAGACTGCAGTGCAGCAAGACCCAGTCTCACTTTTCCTAGCCTTCATTCAAGATGGAGTCACTCTGGTTCTAATGCCTCTTTACAGGGTGATTGGTGATAATTAAAGCGTTAATAGAGTCTCTGGCACAGACCGTGTGCTGTAGGACTCTTACCTGGAATTGATCATCAGAACAGAGGATGTTGTCTTTCTGGCACACATAGGAGCAATGTGGCCAGGCCTGCCTTGAAGCTTGTCTGGATTACCAAGGATGTTCTAAATCTGCCTGGAGTTACCTGATAAGGAGAAGAGAACACACCTGCAGTGGGCCTCATGACGTCACACGTCGCTGTTCTTCCATTCACTGCCATTGCCTCACACGTGCTCCAGGCCTTGCTGGTTCTGGGGAGATGCTGGCATACAGGCTGGGGTCCTCACTATGAGCTTTTCTACCCATGCAACGAGTGGGAAGTTGTACTTACCAGAGACAGGGCCACTGAACCTCCAATCACCGAACAGGGGCTGCTGCGGGTGACGTTGCAGCCATGCTGGCCATTTGTTTATATTTTGGTATTTGTTTAAAATGTTGACTTTGGGCAAGCTGCTTTAGTATTTTCAACTTTGGAAAAGTGTATGCTTTAGAAAATTACGATTATAAGCCAGAGTGTCAGATATGCCCTCAACAGTTTAATTAAAAAAAAAAAATTGAGCACAGTGTCGGTAACATGGCAAAATCTCATCTCTATAAAAAATGCAAAAAATAGCCAGGCATGCTGGTACACATCTGTAGTCCCAGCTACTCCACACGCTGAAGTGGGAGGATCGCTTGAACCCAGGATGCAAGGCTGCAGTGAGCCGTGATTGTGCCACCACACTCCAAACTGGGTGACAGAGTGAGTCCCTGTCTCAAAAAAACAAAAATAAAAAAAAATTGAAGCCCCCCAGGCCTTATGGGGAACATTTTCTCTCTCTTTTTCTCTCTGTCTCTCCCCACAGAGGCTATGTGTCTGTGTGTGTTTGTGTGCGGAGAGCTACACCTGTTTGGGCAAGATTGCCACAATCTCCACTTTTAACCCAGGATGAGCTGGTCTGTGCCCACACCTCAGCCAAGATCCTCAGTGTGGCTCCGCCGTCCTGGAAGCTAAGGAGTTCACTCTGCTTAGATGAAGGGGAAATCTCTTGGCGTGGGAGGAAATTGAAGTCCCAGCATAATATATAGCAGGGAGACTGTAAAAGAATTTGAGAGACTACAGCAATGTGTTATGTTAACCCCAGTTACGCAGTGATGAGCGTGGTCACTGGAACACTGGAAATATCACTTGGGGTCAGAAATAAGTTATGTAAAAAGCGAACAATTAAGCGAGGTCGAGAGGTGGTTTGAGCCGCACAGGTCACCCCAGCATCGTCCCATCAGCTCTGGGTCAGGTGGGGTGTTATTTCACAGCATCCATCACTGCTATCATGCAAAAGGTAGATCAGTTTGCTTTGTCACATCTCGGCTGTTTTATGTCCTCAGTGTCACTCCCATGTGCCTGCAGCCTTCATGGGAAACCCAGTATGAAAACTGGCAATGTGCAGAGAGACTTGGACACTTAAATCTACAAGCAGAGCATGTAAATTTCAGTTCTTGATGCACTATGTCCAAGAGAAAACAATGGCAGTACACTGATGCTGAACAAAATAATATCATGTCATTCAAAACAACTACCCTATTACGGTGACAAACAGTAAGAAACACATCAATTCATTAAAATGGGAATAGTTAACATGTGAATACCAATTATTTATATTGATATTCATCTTGTGACATAATTCATCTTACGACATTCATCTTATGACATCAATAAAGAAAAAAACATGTTGCTCTTACTTCAACTATTAATTAGGATTGAAAAATTAAACATTCATTCCTTCCATTATTGCAGAACATTATTACTTCCTTTGTGTCCTAAAATATCTATTCTTTGTTTATTCTCATCTCATCTTTATAGATAACTATGAGTCATTCTGGAATTGAGTTTTAGCCTTCTAACCTGCAAATGATATATAGAATAGTCTATCACTCCTTCTGTCCTTAGAAGTAGTAGATTTGGGTTAAACTAAACTGATATGCATTTCTCTTTCACGAAAGAGAAGCTGGCCGTGGGGAGGTAGGCTGTGGGATGGGTTTTGCTGGCCAGGGGGAGGCAGGCTGAGGGATGGGCTTTGCAGGATTTTTGGAGGCTCCTGATCTCTGAGGAAGCATCCTCCTCAGCACTCCACACACATTGCCACATCATTGCCCAAGATTGTCACTAGTGCTCCAGCCATTGTATCTATTTCCAGCCAGCAGAAAGGAGGCAGAAAAGAGCATTTTTCCTCCAAGGACATTAACTGCTTCTACCCTGTTTATATTCTGCTAGCTAGAACTGATCTCTTGACCTCAACAAGCTTCAGCAAAAACTGGAAAATGTAGCCTTTATTCAGTAGGGCCCCCTATGCCCAACTTAGAATAAAAAACAAGGAGCCTATTACTCAGCAGGAAAGGAAAGCCCCTTCTGGGAGCTACTGTGTCAGCTCAGCCATGTTCATTCATCTTATGACATGAGTAGATTATTCAAGTGTTCACGGAAGTGACATTTATTATGTGCCATAAGTTCTTTTCATATTCCTGGGTTATTTAGAGCCATGACTGTGTAGGAAACTAGAATATCTCCCTTCAAAATGTGTGTGAACTAAGAAAGTAAAAGTCACATGGTCTGTCAGACCTTCACTCACCCCTGCCATCACAAGATCACCTCTCAATCCTCTGACTCTCCCCAAGCACAGGACAAAACTGTTCTCTGAAATTTCCTTATCTACCTAGAGACCAGACCTGCCAGAGAGAAATACAATTGCCTTCCCTGAAATTTCATTAACCAGAAAAGATTAAAACTCATGTCACAGAGGAAGAGATTGAAAAATTAAATACCACACCCAGATCCCAGAGAGACTTTGAACATTTTCTGTTCACAGGTCTCATTCAATTCTCAAAAATAATTGTTCACAAGATAATGTTCTGCCTTATGGGTCCGTTCATTCCCCCAGAAGGTCATTCACTCCTACAGGCTCATCTCCCCTTTTCCTATAATCAAGTGCATATAAGAATCTATACCTAATTATTGGATTGTTGGGTAAACATGTTCCTGTGATTTCTCCATGCTGTGTACATTAAAATAAGTGTGTACATCCTTGACATAGTTTGGTGGTGTCCCCACCCAAATCTCATCTTGATTTGTAGTTCCCATAATTTCTACATGTGGTGGGAGGGACCTGGTGGGATGCAACCGAATCATGAGGCAGTTAAGTTACTCCATGCTATTCTCATGATAGTGAGTTCCCACAAGGTCTGATAGTTTTATAAGGGACTTTTTCTCCTTTTGTTCAGCACTTCTCCTTGCTGTTGCCATGTGAAGAAGGATGTGTTTGTTTCCCCTTCCACCATGATTGTAAGTTTCCTGAGGCCTTCCCAGCCATGCTGAACTGAGAGCCAATTAAACCTCTTTCCTTTATAAATTACCTAGTCTCGGGTATGTCTTTATTAGCAGGATGAGAACAGACTAATATAGTCTTTTTTCCTTATTAATCTGCCTTTTGTGGGCTGATTTTCAGCCAGCCTTCAGAGAGTGACGGGGAAGCTTTCCCTTCACTCCCACAGATTTGGCACAGTGAGAAGGGCAGACCCAAACCATCTGCTATTCTGGAAGCCACAGTCAAGGAAACCCAGGATCTGACAACTGGTAAAAAGAAAAGATGACAAGTTCTCACTACTCCCAGTCTCTCTCTCTCTCCCTCTCTCAAATCTGGTCACCACTACATGTCTCTTTTTCCTTTCCAAATTTAATATTAATGGGAGGAAAGCATTGTATGGCTAGTCTTAGGAGTAGAAACTCTGGCATACTTTCTGTGTGAATATTTATATAGTGTGTTCCTTTCCTTCCAGAAAGAGTCTAAATAGCCTTTGCTTTTCTTTTGTCCTTTTCTTCTTGTGTTATTTTGTTGTAAAGAGGGGTACCTTAGGACAATCTGAAGAGGTTCCCCTTCATGTTGATTTATACCCTAAGAACATGGCTTTTGTGACCAAATGGGAAGGTTCTCCCCTGGCCTCTGCCAGCTGGGAGCATGACTTCGTGTTACATCTAGTGACCACTCAGAAAGGACTGGGAATCCCAAGACACATAAAATTTTAAGCAGCACTCTCTTTGTTCTGAATATGCCAAGCTCTCAGGAGAGTTTGTCTTAGTAAGTTTGATCGCTATTGTCTGTTTAGTACTGGAAAAGTCCAGTCCCAGAAGGGCCCACCTGACATCCCAGGTTAGCAGCCTTGTTACTGGAGCCACCTCCACATGCCCCTGCATCCATGTAATCCTGAGACCAGAGGTATTGCTCACACTGCACCATCCTTAACCGCCCAGGGCAGCAAAGATCTTTTTCTTCCTTAGCTTACCTCTGAAAGTGAATTTTTGAGGATCATGAGGACTGCCTCTTCTGTGCCCTCTCCAGGAATGCCTCTTGTTTATATAGTAAAAATATATCCTAAGCTTAGAAGGTGACCTCCCAGTCTTTCCATAAGGAGGCTTGTTAGATTGAGTCACTATTGCAATAAGCATACCACTGGAAAGCAAATCATCTATGGCCAGAAGACAAATTATTTGCATTGTAAGGTCCCTATATTTAAAAAATATTTTAGAAATATCTCATTCTAAGCAAGACCTTATTTTTATTTACAGGAAGATCAAGTTAAAAGAAACATGCATAATAATGTCATGACTAGCCTTAGAAATTCTCTTGACAAGCTGAAGTACAAAAATCTAAGCTAAAACAAGAATTAAAATCTTTGAATGTTCCAAATGTCTCTTTGGATTCCCTGTGGGATTTGTAAAAAAGGCATCCACTCTTAAACCAGTGGTTAAAATTGGGCCCTTTCACTGCTGTAGCCTGAATGTGGTTCAATTTCCTGAATCTCTTTCAGGGAGCCAGTCCCTTGGAAATGTAAGCCCTTTAACTCAGGTGATAAATATATATATATATTTATAAGAATTCATTTACATTATTTGTATGTTCCTTGACATCTGGGGTACCCATTCATTATCATTATTTCTTCCCCCGGGGATAGCTTTTGATTTCCCATTTGTTTTACTGTTTGTCTCTTTGAATTTTTCATCTATCAGTGTACAAGCTGGTTGGATTTTTGAGCACAGGTGCCCAACTAAAAAGGTGAGAGCCCTGGAGAATATGGCCAGACAGAGATGTGTGTCATGCCCCATTTTCCATCAGCAAACCCTCCCTTTATTCAGTCATCATCGAGAGGGGCCTGGATCTTGAAAAGACTGTAGCTTTTGCTTCCTTTTTAGAGACCTTGGTTAAACCCATAAAGGGCTTCTTGGTTTTAGTATCACACGTGCTTATGTGTTTTGGTTTTAAGTCATTTGTTTAGGCATACCTCTGGTTTAAAGGTTTGATTTCTATCTAGAGTGTGATAGTATCTTTTTTCTCATTTATGTTTCTTTCTCTAATGGGCAGAAGAGACATGCCTCTCACCACCTCTGGGATCTGAGCTGGTGAACAGATCATCTAGGATCCTCCCGGACAGGGGGCTGGGTGGGGGACATTGCACTCACAGCTGCCATCCCTTTGGCTCCAGCAAAGGCCAGCTGCTCAAGTGACAGAAGGGTTTCTGCTCATATACTTAAAAGAATTTTTTAGATGTCTATAGTCAAACGTCAACTCAATTAAAAGCTTTTATTCTTTTGTGGTCTCTTTTAAATACTATATCTTCAATGAGAATGTCTTAGTTAACTAGAAATTTTTTTCTCTAAACCTTGTTCACTAGAACGTCACTGGCTTTTTGGAAAGCTTTGCCTCCCCCGTAACTGGCTCCTCTAACACTTGTTCTTTCATTTACTTGTATCCCTCCTTCCTTTTGCCACCTTCAACACCACACAGAAGGATACAGATAGGTCTTACTTCTGGTGACCCTGGGACCCTTGGCTTTGTGTTACTCTTTGAGGAACACACAAAAAAGTCGCCACTGATCCCCTCTTTTGCAGTCACTTGTTTTTCTCATGGAATCCTAAGAATCATAGAAAAGTTTCTCCCAGGTTTATTGATATTCTCTCCTTACATTCAACTCCCTGATCTCTTTGGCTTTTAGATATATAACATGTATACATGTGTGTTGTACATTGTGTCTACATGTGTTGTGTGTGTGTGTGTGTGTGTGTGAATATATATATGTGCCTATGTTTGTATTGTCTGCATAATGCCAAATTGGCTTAAAATAAATGAGTACCCGTAAATTAAATAACTAGCCAAAGTGCTTTTGAAATTCACATAACTTTAGTCATCTTTGGTAAATAAAGCCATTTTTAAATTGTGGTTAAAAAAAAAAATCTTCAGAATTTAATTTTTCCTGAACCTACTGGTCAGACAAATTTATGCTGGTTTAACCAGATGTTTTAGGATTATAAAAGTGTTGCTTCTGGGATATTTTTTGACACTTGATTGATTTGCCTATAAAGTACAGCTAGAAAGACTGGTTACTGGACTCCCTCGAAGCCGTGCACACACCCTCCTGTGAGCTCATGTCTTTGGTTTTATGCCTCTAGATCTAGGGTCTAGACAGGTGGCCGTGGTGAGGCCTGGGGACATGTGTGTATCCTCAGTGCCTGAGCCATCAGCTAAAGGACAGAGTCAAGCTCAATATGGTCCCTACCTCCATGGTCCAGCTCTTCCTTCTGGCCATCCTGGGAGGGGTCGAATACTGCCTTTGCAGCTCTGTCCTCTGTCTTGGGTTCTGTCTTCTGGTCCTGTAACCAGAACTCAGATGGATCTTGCCCTTCATAACCACCCTGGGTGCCATGGGGATACTTGAGACCCACTATGACTTGGGGGATACTGAGGGGGTGGATATCTGTGTCAAATATCCCAAAAACCTTGGCTAAGATAAAGACTGACTGACACAGGGCTATCCTGGCCTTGCTTTTTTAAAGAAAAAATAACTTCAATGACTAGTTTTATTTTCCATGAATAATTCAAATAAAATTGTTAATGAATAAGTTAGATAAATGTGAATGGAATGAGTATTTATAACTATATTTGTCATAGCTTTAAAAAATTTTTAATAATTTAAAATCTTAAAGTCATACTATGTTAAAATAAATAATAGATAATCATTAAATGTCTGAGTCATTTCTAAGTACATTAAGATACTGAAACATTAATTATTAAACTTAAGTTTAGGTTTATATTCACAGGTAATTTTTATGACACTATGGTTATTTGCATAAAGCCAATATGAATCTGTTTTCTTTTGTAACAGGACGTGATTAGAAACACTGGCTTTTTTACCAAGGATTTGAATAAAACATCACATTTTCAGAAGTGAGCAGACTGCTTTGAGGGATTGAGGTTAACTTTCATGGAAAAGTGAATAAAAATCCTGGCCTGATACCTTTTCTACAGTTTCCTTAGGAGATTCCTGACACTGTAGTTAAGTAAATAATGTCATTTTTCTGACAGGCCTGGGAACCTCAAGATATTTTGAAGACCTCAAGAAGAGGGTAATTAACCCAGCTTTTATAGGCAGTTCAGACAGTCTGGGGCAAGTCAAGTCCTTGGGTTGGCTCCTTATTCTAGAGAAGTTTCTAATAGTTTGATTTGAGATTCCTTATGAAAAAGTTTCAACAAACCCAATTTAGAAAGGTTCTATATCGTAAATCACTATCCTTGCTGAACTTATATAAATAATCAGAACGAAGACCAAACTAATTTTGCAAATAAATTTGTCTTACTGTGATTATCTTTGGTAAAAAAATAAGGAGTCTATACAAAGAAAAATCATGCTTCAGAAAAAAAAAAAACTATATTTATTGTTTGATTCAGCCTTGCCCATTTGTTTTTGAGTTTTTGTCTTTTAAAAAATTCTGGATTGCAATCTTGAACTTTTAATTTCTTCCAGTATCTGGGCTTGATCCTCCAGACTAATGTTTACAATTTTTCTCCCACTCTTCTGTCTGTGAATCACTAAAAAATTTTTCCTGAGGCTGAAGCTAGTAACTTAGCTTTTTAGAAATATCACTTCAAACTTTGTTTTAAACTGTTGTCTGTTTGTTGGTCCCATTTAATTCCCAAAAAGAATCGTTCACAAGGTAATTTCTGTCTTCTGGGTCGTTCATTCCCCTTCAAGATCACTTGCTCCAACACCTCTCATCTTCCTTTCCTATGAAGATGAACATATAAGTATTTGTACCCTATTGTGTTATTGAGTGACCATATTCCTCTGAATCTCCCATGCTAAGCACATTAAAATAAATTTGTATGCCTCTTTTCTCCCATTAATCTTCCCTTTGTCATTTGATTTTCAATGAACCTTCAGAAGGTGACGAGTAAGCATTCCCTAGGCCCTGCAACTGGATGCTTGTTTTCTGTTTTCCTGTTTTTCTGATACCTGAGCTGTCTAAAAATACCACCTCTTAACATGCATTCAACCATTGCAATTCCCTTTAAGTGCATTTTGAAAGTACAACTAGAAAAGATATTTACTCTAAGGATAAACGTTAGGTATAAAAAAATTATAAAGCAAGTGTGTTTGTGTATGAGTTTGTACCTATTTTCAAAAAAAAGGCAATATTGGAACAAAGTAAATCCTTTTAATAAGGACTAATTTACTAGAAAACTAAAAACCTCAAGAATGCTGAGAACAAATCTATACTCTGCTTTGTATTAAATTTCTTACTGTAAAGTTGTATGGCTTATGATTTAATCTCCCCATGCAAATTCCCTGGTTTTACTTGACTGGTACTCATACTAGACCCATAATTTTCTGGTTTCTTTTGTTTGTTTTTTATAAAGTATTCATTATGTGAGCTGGTCACGGATCATAGGAATAATTTTTATGAAATTTAGTAGTGCGGACAAAATAATTTTTAGATGTTAATTCCAAAATTAGTGTATTAACTTACATTTTATTTAATAAATTGAAGAAACCTAAAAAAAAAAAAAAGAAAAGACCTGTCCCCATGATTCAATCATCTCCCATGGTGTCCCTCCCACAACACGTGGAAATTAAAGATGGGATTTGGATGGGGACACAGAGCCAACCATATCAGGATATACTTAAGTCTTGAGGAGAATGATATGGCTTTCAACAGCAATGTATTTGTCCTCATCTCTCTAACGAGCTCACTTAATGTATAAAGAAAAATACTGGATCATGAACCTAAAAAAAAAGAAAGTACAACTAAAACTTTAGTCCGAATTCCTGTTGTGTTGCTATTCTAAGTTTTAATCCTGTAATTGATAAACCTGTCTAACAACCTGTTGGGAATCCTCCTTTTGGAATAGAATTCTTGACCAGCTCATGGAGATCACCAAAATCACAATCTCAGGCTTTCACATCCAAGGCTCATGGGCCACAGGTCTTCTTAATTTCTGGAGAGTCCCAGTGACTGGAAGACTCCACATGCCTGTGTCTCAGCCAGGGAACAGGATGGTCATTTACATGGTTTCTGTGGGGAATCCTAAAGATTTCTTCCCTCCAGTTGCCACCCTGGACAGTCATCACTGCAATAGGTGTGTGTGTTAACAACTTTGCATGTAACAATTTATTGTTTTTTCTTAGAGAATCTAAAAATAAGTAGAAATATTACCCCATTCCCTTTCCATAGGTGCAGAAATTGAGGCCTGGAGATGGTAAGTAACGTAGTGGGAGATGGGAAGGAAGTAAGATAACCTCACAGCTCTAGTTCTAGACACTGTCCCCTGTAGTTCCTGGTCAGGAAAGGTGGGCTTCACACTGTATACTGGAACTTGGTTAAACTAAAAGGTATTTTTTCTAGATGAGATGGCAGCCAGATGCTGCAGATTTTGCTTGTTCTTAATTCCCTATAAGCATAGACAAGCCAATTTATTGTAGTTTCAAAACCAATTTAGTGGCCACTTTTCTTTACACTGCTGTTGCTTCGAATCCAATGATGGTTTTGTTAATATGAATTTATAGGTCTCATTCTTGCCAGTTTTCTCCCCAGGGATGAGTTGTTATGTTGAGAGTTTCAGCACTTACATGAGTCTTTTATTTTATATGGTATTGTGACATTATGATTTATAATAAGAAATATATATTTGGTCTCTGCCCCAGGTTTCTGGCATACAGCAATTAAAATCCTTGTAATTTTTGAGTGACAGAAATCCTATGTGCATCTTTTATTCAAATATCTGTTCTTTCACCAAACTTCTTGATTTATATCCTCTAATCTTGTGGAATTTTCTAGCAACAGGAGCATCTTTTGCTCCTATGTCTTTGTGTGTTCCTGGATGGGGGCTGGTCACCAGAAAGGCAAAGCCATGGTTAGAAGCTTGAAACTTTCAGCCCCGTACTCCTATCCTCTGAGGATGCGAGAGGGACTGGAGACTTAGGTAATAATTAATCACGCCTATGTGGTGATGCCTCCATAAAAATCTCTGCAGTTGGCCGGGCGTGGTGGCTCACGCCTATAATCCCAGCACTTTGGGAGGCCGAGGTGGGTGGATCATGAGGTCAAGAGATGGAGACCATCCTGGTCAACATGGTGAAAACTCGTCTCTACTAAACACACAAAAAATTAGCTGGGCATGGTGGCGCGCACCTGTAGTCCCAGCTACTCAGGAGGCTGAGGCAGGAGAATTGCTTGAACCCAGGAGGCGGAGGTAGCAATGAGCCGAGATCACGTCATTGCACTCTAGCCTGGGTAACAAGAGCGAAACTCTATCTCAAAAAAAAAAAAAAAAATCTCTGGAGTTTTCAGAGAGCTTCTGTGTTGGAAAATGCATCTATGTGCCAAGGCGGTACTGTGTCCCAACTCCGTGGAGACAGAAGCACCTGTGCTTAGGACTCTTCCAGACACTCCCCTATGCACCTTTTCATCTGACTGTTCTTCTGTATCCTTGATAATATTCTTTCTAATAAATCAACAATGTAAGTAAGTTTTTCCCTCAGTTCTGTTAGCCATCAAAGCAAATGATCAAGCCCAAGGAGGGAGATTATAGGAACTTCTGATTTATAGCCAGCTGGTCAGAAGAAAGGAGAGCAGCTCCAGGGACAACATGGACTGTGACTGGCATGTGAAGTGGGCAGAGCTCTTATGGAATCCAACATCAACTCCAGATAGATGGTGTCAGAATTGAATTTAATTGTAGGACATCCAGTTGGTTTCTGGAAAGTTGGAGAATGTGTTGGTGTGGGGGAAAACACACACACATACACACACACACACACACACACACACACACACACCCCTGGGCACACAAGTGTTGGGGGTGAGTATAGAAAAAAGCCGTTTGTTTCTCTGATAGTCAGATATTAACCAAACTGTGTTGTTTTCTGCTTATGGTTCCTGTAACCATAATCTGAGAGCTCCCTCAAAACCAGCTTTGCCCTCACTACCTGTAATTCATTTTGTTTCAGTAAAAGCTATTATTATCTGCTGCTTTTTGAAAGAGCAATTGAGCCCTAGAATAAAGACAGCCAGAGGATGGGATATCTACAGAGTGGGATGAGCCCTTTCCTGCCCTCTCCCTCTCTTCCCTTCTAGCTTCCCTTCCCCTAATTCCCTTACTCCTTTTCCCCCATTAATAATAAGGCCATCTAAATTACTAGCAAAATGGTGATAGAAAAGTACACAGTTCTAGGGAAGATTGTAACCATCTACAGCATCATATTAAATTACTTAACTTTTTGTGCTGTTACATGGTTTGGCCTATGTCACCTTCTACAATTTTCACAGACAACAGTGCAAAACAATCAAGAAAGGAACTATCCTCAGGTACAAATGAGGATATTGAGTCAAAACTATTATGTGATTTACATTGGTTTCTACAAATAGCAGCTCAGGATTTCAAAGGCAAATGAAAGTCTTATCTCCTCCTCACTGCCTCTCCAGACACAGCACGGGACCTTAGCCCAGGAACTTGACCTTCACTTGCATCTCCTCACTTTACCATCAGGTCAGTTACCTCTAAGAGGCCAAAAGAGGAAGTGGAAATAGGTTTCCAAATGCTGTGATCTTTTTTTTTCTTTTTTTTTTATAAATGAAACGAATATACTTTTAAAGTTTTAATGATAAAAGATGTTAATTCCAATTGAACTCTAAATAAAGAATAAAGAATACTCTAAAAAAACAAAACAAAACACTTCACCAGTGTTTCCTGCCAGATTAGCACGCATCATGTGGTGTCAGATATTATGATTTTGCAGTCCCAGATGCTGAGTTGATCATTCCCAAAGACCTGATGTATTAATCAGGGTTCTCTAAAGGGCAGAACCAACAGGATATATGTATATAGGAAGAGGAGATTATTAGGAGAATTGACTTACACAATCACAAGGTGAAGTCACATGACAGGCCACCTGCAAGCTGAGGAGCAAGGATGCCAGTGTGAGTCCCAAAACTTCAAAAGTAGGGAAGCCGAAAGTGGAACCTTCAGCCTGTGGCTGAAGGCCCTAGAGCCCCTGGCAAACCACCGGTATAGGTCCAAGTATCCCAAAGCCGAAGAACATGGAGTCTGATGTTCGAGGGCAGGAAACATTCAGCATGGGAGAAAGATGAAGGCTGGAAAGCTCATCAAGTCAGCTCCTTCCCCTTCTTCTGCCTGCTTTATTCTAACCACGCTGGCAGCTGACAAGATGGTGCCCACACAGATTGAGGGTGGGTCTGCCTCTCCCAGTCCACTGACTCAAAC